>NW_023615087.1:0-22964 GCF_013339695.2 Rhipicephalus sanguineus | reverse complement strand
TGGACCCGAATTTAGAGGTCTGTGAATAAGCAAGGTCCCAAGGTGCGCCATACGGATTGGTCATAATGAGTGAGTCATTTACGTTGTCTCTTTGTTGTGACTGTGACGGGTGCATGTCGCGGTAACTCCAGTCGATATGACATAGCATTGCAGAAACCTAAGGTGGCGTCTCGGGTCATGGCCGAGGCAACAACATTACAATGAAGCGAAGTGTACAAGCGGTCGTTTACTTAGACTTAGTTGCATGTTAGAGAACCCCACATGTTAAAATACTTCAGAGTGCTCATTCTCAGGTCATGGTGTTTTGCATGTTAAACTCTCCATTCTTTTTATTTTAATGAGAAATGCACATCCGCTTTGCACTTACTTGGCATTCTACGCACAATGAATGGCGTCTGAATAAAAAAAAAAGGACCGCATTTTCTACCTATACATTTTACTCTTCATTTTAGCGTCCTTCGCCAGTACTTCTGATTCCCCTGTGCCTCTAACATTGCCCGATTTAAAAAAAAATGAAATGTCGCAAAACACGCCCATATGAAGTGTTTTTATTTGTGCCATTGATTTTTTTTCCATATCTAAATGCGAAGACCAAAAGGTGGCCATACGATTTGTCACTGAGTATTGCCAATCCAAAAATCGGTAAAAAGAATTGAAATTTATATTTGAGATACTCACGGCCATTGCCTTACGATATCGCAGTTGCGTGCTATTTGCGCTTCCACCCTGCCTGCATTAGTGTTAAATGTCCTGTCCCAAGTCGAGTAACCACACATGCCAAGTACTTTCGTGCCTTGGAAGTTTTCTTCTTTTATTTTCAATGGACCCTTGCTCTTCTTTCTTTTAGAGTATTCTTACAAAGATGTACATAAGTACCCAAGCTCTTCTGAATGTACATAAGATTTGTCGTGCGCTTGGGTTATAATGTGGTCATGAATGGTGTCTGCTGGCCGTTTTTGAAAAAAAAAATACAATAAAGATAAGGCTGGATCATTAAACGAGAGAGTACTGTAAGGCGCTGCACGGGGCTATAGCAACCAGGCTGAAATCTCGGTGCATGCTACAAACAACCACAAACTGACTTCGTTGAAAATAAAGTTAAAGCTACAGAAACGTCAGTGTATAATATTGAAATAGATTCCCTGTTTCCCGACGCCAACCTCTTTCGTCTAGGGACGCACAACCGAAGCGTATTGTCGCTTTCCGTAAACAGCGCCTACCGATCGAATCCTTATCAAACTGTCGACCGGTCCTGAATGCCGCAGCCACCTTCCGAAAGGAACACAAATAAGAGCGCGGATGCCTCCACGATGCAGATCGATTCATAGTGGTAGAGAGGGACAATATTTCTTTGTTTATTACAATATATTCTTCGAATCTATCTCAAAGTGGAATAACATCGGTGGTTTTGAAGCTGGAAAAGGTAGCGCAGATAGTGGTGCCACTAAACTAAAATGAAGAATATATCGTATGGCATGCTATGAGAAACTGAAGGTCAATCCCGGGTTGACGCTGACCGCTCCCACTTTGGGACTGTCAACGTAACTTCAAATTATAGGTGTATAGGACAAAGAGAACAGCGTGCCCTCAAAAACCGATTTTGTGCAGAAAACAAGTAGCACTAATAAGAAAAGAGCGAAACGATGGTCGGGTAAGCAGGCATTTCGATCATGTGTTTTTCTGTGATGATTGCGTATATTGCGAAAGCATTCGTGCAGTAAAAAAAAACATTGGGGCGGAGGGGGGGGGGGGGCTATGAACTTGTGGTGCGAAAGAGAACGTAGCGGGGCTGGTGGCCTTCCCCTCCTTCTTTCCCTTTCCCTCACCCTTTCCTTTCATTTCATTCACTATTTTACCCTCATCGCCAAAGCTTTACAGAGGGGAGTGGTTACATGAAATAACAAATTATAAACAAATCAAACTAGTAACATCAAAATAATACAATTACAATACATATGAACATACGATGTTAGGCTAATACACTTAATGCGTATGTAGGTACAATAAGAAATACAGAACAAATAAAGTAAAAAAAACATATATACAATACGAACTTCCACGCGTCATCAAGTAGGTATTTTGTACGGTGGAAGAAAACAAGTCATGATTTGAAATGGAAACGATGTCGGAGGGAAGGTGGTTCCAGTCGCTGGACGTGCGTGGGACAAAGGAGTGATAGAAAGTGTTAGTGCAGGCAGCTAATGACGCGTACCTTATGGTGATGATCTAAACTTACCTGTTCGACCCCTTGCTACACTATACTATACAAGGCTATTCCATCCTGTAATCTCTCTCCTCATCCTCTCTCTCTTCCCTCCCCCTCACATTCCTTCCCACCCCTCGCTACACTATGCCATACAAGGTTATGCCCATGCTTTACCGTCTCTCCCTCCTCCTATCCTTCCCCCTCACATTCACGTTCGCTCATGCTCACCCTAATTTCCATTTCCCACCCCCGTGCTATACTATGCTCCTTCCGTGGCTTCGCGTGCTTTCGCATAGCTAGGCTGGTCTCCCCCTCTATTACGTGGCTCCTCCTCGCTCAACGAGTTAATGCAGGAGGACAACGATTTCCCGCCAAGCTTAAGCAGCTCCGGTGTTAAAAAACACACAATGGGTAGCCAGCGCTGGCCAGGTGGCGCGTCTGAAATGTGCAAGCGGCGCCGCCCTGGCGAGCTAGCTGAGAAACATCTAGTATAGAAAGCCGCCGCGAGGCGTACGACGGCACGTTTCAACGTGCCCTCACATACCTCGTCGCACGTTCAAACGCATGCTGAACGTCATTCGACGCTACCGCGGCCTTTTGCTCGATGTGCGTCGTTTCGTAGGTACTTTGGAACGCGCAAAACAAGCGAAGATCGGGACACTTCGCTGCACTGTGGCGCAGCTGGCGAGCGGCGATGCCACCGATTATTTCCGCTGCTGTTTCAGTGATGTGGTATGTGCGGACGGGTACCTTCGCGAGAGTGTGCTGTCGAAAGGCGGAAGCTGTCCATTGCGAAGTATGTCTGTGACGTGGAAGAAGCTGTTTTTTCGCAGAGACAGCTGTTGTCACCTTTCGGCGAAGTGTCAAGCACCGTACGACGTAAACTTACTCGGAAGTGTGTTAAAATTGCGCTAGCAAGCTCGGCGGTGTATGCAGTGTGCTTGTTGTGCGCCCGCTTTGAAATAAAATTAGTGCCTCAGGCAGCACTGAGAGAATTCGGCCCATTGAGTGACAGCTGTTTTGAGCGAGTATATCACATTTACGTAATCTGTAGTTACAACTCTAGTACTATATTACAGAAGCTGTTCCGCTACACGCTTTCCTTTACGGTGTTTTTAACGGCTTGCATGTGCCCACTAAATGCTCGCATCGCAGTCTTAAAAAAACTTTTTTTGAAGCTGACGGTGAAACGTGAAATAAATGTAAAAAGGCCGTGTAAAGTGGAGATCAGTGGTGTTAGCGGAAATACAAACATGTCGCAGGTCTCGTGCTTTAAACGACGCCGACTCGCCATCGTCTGCAGACCGCTTGCAAACTTGCGATCGGCCGTCGTCTAAGCCTGATACTTAAAAAAAAAGGCCTTCGAGGAACCTAGTGGTAGTTGACTTCGTGGTGGTTCCGAGTTTGACATGCAGTGTGTGATCAGCAATGAAACATGCGTAGACAACACGGTTTTTCTAGCGGTCATGGATTTTAACCGGTCTAGAGCTGTGCACGTGACAGTGACGTATAATACCGTTTAACTCGAATGTAACCCGAGTTTTTGTTTTTCTAGATTTCTGCAACCTAAAGTCGACCCTCGCGTTACAATTGAATACCGAAATTCTATTTTTTTCTTCCTGGACGTAATGAAATGTCACCCCTGGCGTTCGAATCATCGTCATGTTACACTGTAAAAAATATTTTGTGAAAAAAAACAGAAATTCTCTGGCAGCTCTCTTGCCACAGAATTTCTGTAAAGCTATGTTTTTTGTTTTGAAGTTTTCTGTGTTTTAACATATTTTTTCGTTTTAGCTTTACAGAACTTTGACAGAAATTTTCTGGATAAACACAATTTTCTGTTTTGCTTTACAGAAAACAGCTCTGTTTTCTGTTTTTCTTGTTTCGGTTATTTCACTGTTATTTTCTGCTTTACTATACAGAAATTTCATGTATATAAACATGTTTTAGTTTTCAGTCACGGAAAAAACTCTGTTTTCTGTTCTCATTTTCCTGTTATTTCGCTACTAGTCTATATTTTCGTTTACAGAAACGTTATGTATGAGTCAATGTTTGAATATAGAGTCAGAAAGACTATATATTTTCTGTTATTGCTTTCCTGTTATTTAATTGGTGCCTTTTTTTTCGTTAATGGAATTCTTGTGCATAAAGATTAGCCTATATATTGTCTTACAAAAACTTTCCTCGGTACTAAAATGTAGTTGTGTCACTTGTAAAAGCGACATGCAAGAATGGTTTTGCTTAGCCAAATGCAATGGCAAGAATACCAATATATTGCGTTTCCATAATCCACATACATTCCAGATTTCTTAATAATAATATTTGCGATTTTGCGTGCCAAAACCACAATATGATTATGAGGCACACCGTAGTGGAGGGCTTCGGACACTTCGACCATCTGGTGTTCTTTAACGTGCACTGGCATCGCACAGTACATGGGCCTGCGAACGCCGCGGCACGAATGGAACCCGCGGATTCCGGGTCAGCTGCCGAGCGCAGTAGCCACTGTACTACCACGGCGGACATCCTAAAGTTCTTCGAACTACACCCGCGAAGTGCTTCCATCACCCTAGTAAATAACGCAATAAAAACAGACACGTTTCAGTGGATTCTCCTTTCATAATAAAAGAAACGAACCTTTATTTAATCACAGAAAATGCCGCAAGTAAATAAGCAGCTGAAATTATGAAAACAGCATACAACTTGTCACTGTAGATTCAAACTGGCTTTTAGAAATGGATACACACACATCTATATGCATGATGACAATGAAAAATTTCCGGTCAAACATTTAAAATTCGTAGTCTCGTAGAGCATTGATTAAGTTCGCCACTTTTGGTGTGAGGCAGTGCTGCTTCCTTGACTTTTGGACCTTGCTCCCTCGGTCTGGGTTGAGTGCTGCGATTGCCCTAAAAGCGAATAATGATGGTTTTTATATGCATCAGGCTGCTGCTTGACAATGCTGAACTTAATTAAGCACACTGAGAACAACAGTGAATATGTGGTTAAAATGCTCAAGAAACCCTCACATTGCCTCTTTAAGGTCTGCTGTGTGCAATCAGTGAAAAAAAATAACCTCATGATCCAGATGATAGTTAATTTCTAGAAAATACATTATGGTTCATACAATGTCAGTTATTGCAGTGTAACGACTGAAACGAAATAATGCTCTTCACGGAACAAGGTTTCATAGAACAATACACACAGACACACACACACACACACAGACACATATATATATATATATATATATATATATATATATATATATATATATATATATATATATATATATATATATATATATATATATAGTCAAAGCTTGTTAGTTTAGATTTCACGTGGCCGTAAAAAAATCCCAAATAACGGAATGCCGAATTATGGAGAGTATCAAAAAGAAAAAAACAAGTGGCTATTACATCGATGCACTTTCATTTTCTTGATTAATACGCAAATCCAGTGCCTATCTTGCATAAGAGTTGTGTAAAAGACGTAATTATTGTCATTCGGGGCATGCACAATTTTTCCGCGATTCAAGACCCCGTGCATTCCCTTTTCAGGTCCAAATTATTTACTTGCAGCGTAAGAAAGCTGTTTTTCACAATTTTAGGTGCCCATGATCATGGCAGTCCAAAAAAATGGACAAAAAAATCTCTGCTCGCACTTTGCAATCAAAAGCAATTACTAGCCAAATTATTCACAATGTAATTGCTATTTCGTAATATATCCATTAGTTTTAATTTCTTACTTCAAAAATTATTTCTATGGGATAGCATAATACCCAATTATCAAAATTCACATTTGCGATACATACTAAGATAAATGCGGCGTTTTTTTTCTAAAAGAGCCAAATCAAGAAACCGAAACTGGGCTAAATTTCACAGGAGGGTAAAGCGTGCGTAAGTATATTTCACTTTCAAAACAATTTTAATCAAAATGGGGCAATGCCTCATTGTAAGGTGCACTTAAAAAGGCAGTTTCGAATAAAGAATTAGCCAAATCCTGCATCAGTTTGAATCAAACTAAGCCAGACCAATTAAACCAGCGCTGTGTCAACAATCGTTATCAAAACAACCAACGTGGACGCATCCAATCTGTTTGATTTGTGTGCTAGTCTCTTTTCTATCGTGCTTTCGTACTACAATTAGTTTTGTCTTGGGCGAGTTGGTATTTAGTGATGGACATAATGTTGTAGGGAAAGACTCGAATATAAAGCTTAGAAGGCTGACTTTCCTAGTTCTTTCTGCCTTTGGGTTTCTTTTCGAGTTTTGCGCTACAGTATCCTGTCCTTCTTTCGCGCCAACAAGGTATATTTGAAACAGAAGACAACTGAAATGAAGGTGTTGGGCACCAATCTATTCCTTAAAAAGGAAGTCATACGAAACGACGCGGAATAACACGAGCTAAGAAGAAGAGCTGAAACAATAGATGCCAAGAACCAGAAAACGCTGGCGACAGTCCAGAATGATGCTCCGTTTGCCTGGAAGGACCACTCGCACTACAAGTACAGTTATCGCCATTACGACCACGCAACAAAGAACGGCATCGACGGAAGCACCAGGATGGTGATAATTTTGTTGCTAAATATTCCTATGTAGTTCGTTCGCTCTGATTTAGGCTTCTTTTACGAGCTAATTCAAGCCCAACTGAAATGTTCCAATCTATAAAAGCCAAATCCGAATTGTACTCCTGAATACCGGCGATAGTGGGATGATGGGTGTAACCTTAAGAGACTGGAAGAGAGCAGAGTGGGTCAGGGAACAAATGGGGCCTAAGCATATCATAGTTGAAATCAAGAATAAATGGATATGGGCCGCGCATGTAGCACGTCGGCAGGATGACCGGTGGTCATTAAGGGTAACTGACTGGATTCCAAGAGATGGCAAACGCGTGAGGGGGAGACAGAAAATTAGGTGGGTAGATGAGATTAAGAGGTTTGTAGGTATAACGTGGCAGCAGAAAGCACAGGACCGGGTTGATTGGCGGAACATGGGAGAGGCCTTTGCCCTGCAGTGGGCGTAGACAGGCTGATGATGATAATAGATTTGAGGTAATCTGGTGTAATCAGCACGCTGGCAAAAAATTTTGGAGCAGGCCTGACCATATTGTCAGTAGCAAAAAACTGCGTTTTCCTGAGTTGTAGTTAAAGTGGACTTGGCTCTTTTATTTAAAAAAAGATAACATGACCTCACTTTTCTGTGTGCACCAGGTTGGCAGTAAAATCAAGGGAGATGCTAAATATGAGTTCTCGAGAAAGAAAACCCCATTACTTTTACCAGGTAGTTCCTGATTGACTTACAAAATTGACGATTCCAACTGGAGTCACTGGGCCTGAAAGGGTTGAGCCGAAACGTGTTCTCAACCCACCCCTAATTACGTACCGCCATCAGCAACACCACCAAGCGCACGTGACGTTAATTTTTGCGCCGCAAAAGTGGCCAACTCATTGCTCGTCCATCAAGTAGCAATTGAGTTTTATGTCAACTTGCGAAGCGCCGCTGAAGGTGAGCTTTGTGACATTGCGTGCGCATAGCTCAACGTCAAAACAAAGCTACCATGACATTAAACAATACAACGATGTCAAAACAATACATGTGCTTGCCAAGATCAGAGAACACGTCGGAAGTATCCAATTTTTCGAATTAATGGGGGTCGAATTAACGAGCATTTACTGTACAGGTATGTATTTACTGCACACGCATGACTGCATGATAGGCACTGTTGGCTTCACAATTTAGATTTCCAGAAAATTACACTAAAGCCATTATATACCGTGGCTAGACACGGACAAAGTGGATGACGGGACACCACTGGGCGCTATTCATATAACGGGCTTTATTGGATTGCCCCAGACAAGCGGCGAAATAACATACTCATTGTAAAGCGCATGCGTAAATACGTTCTGATTGCAATCAAAAAGGTATATGAAAAGGTCGTGTCTCGCTACCAAATAAATTGATAGACGTGTCGCTGAACGCAATCTGTGCCCGTTTTAATTATTAGGAATTCTCGTTTGACAGCGCTATAGTCAAAGGTCTGTTTTTTTTATCTTTCTGCACATTATTATGGTATACTAACTAGTCATGCCATACACATTGCTCCAGCAGTAGGACTGCAAAACAAGAAGGGCTAGCTCTTATATAAATTAATGAAAAAATTCATACTGGCTCGTGCTCTCTTCGAAATACTCATCAAACAGTGAGTGATTACTAATACTTCGCACGTCAACCGTTCCGTGTAGTATCCTCATTAATTAAAAACTATTATGATCACTTAGATTTCCCGTAGACTTTTTTTCACTTAAGCTTGACATTTCCAATTGGCCATTCACTCCATCAGAATCCCTCTTTGGCTTAGCCAAATGGGGGCGTAGTATCTTGGAAATTGCCGTCTCTACTTTTGTACTTTCTTAATGTTGCTTGGTCAACGTTATTTGCATGAATCTCCTTGAAAAAGTCAGAGAAATCACAATAAATTTCACCTTTGTGTGAACTCCAGGGTAAGGCTGACCTCCTTGCGGTACACTATATTAAAGGCGAAGTGAGTGAAGAACATCAGCTTGAATGCCTCACACGGTGTGGTAGCTTCTATCACAGCATGGGTATCAATGCATATGGTAAAGGCCCCGGCAGTCAGAAAGCTTCCTCCTGGAACACAATATTTCCTGTTTAGAAATATTCAACAATATATTGCAAGTATCCATAGAAATACCTTTGGCAATGATGAAGGGGGAGCACGGCACATCTCCGACGTCATCTTCACTTGCATTTTCCTGCAATAATAAAGTTAAAAAGTTAATTGTACGATGAGTAGGCATTAAAACTGCTGTACCCAGGAGCTGGAAAAAGCATATGAAGGTAAATAAAATGTTAGAATATTTTTATTGAACAGCACACATTCTAGTTGTGGTATTGAATGAAAATCAATAAATGCTCTCAATAAGAAAAGGTAAATTCAAGCAGCGAAATATCTGAGGAGCAGGCCACTTCCATTCTGGGACCTTGAGATGCAGCACCACCTTAAGGCACTATAACATCCGTGTCAAGTTAGTATGATGTATCATTGTGAACACTAGTGCAAAATCTTTCTATGCACATTCGCTAATTCCCGCTAAGACTTGACATCGTGGAACACCAATTAGTCTGATCTTGCACCGCAGTGCGCTGCACCTGCCGGTTATTTAGCCGTAATAATTTTGGGCAACACTCGAAGAGCGCACAAATAAATGCATATGCTTAAAAAAACTAAAGAATCGCCCACGAAAATTGTTGCTCAACATCCAATGAGCGCTTTTTCCCCTTTTATATGATAGAAATTCTATGATAGAATTTCTATCATATAAAACTTTCACACAATCATAAGTTTATGGGCAGTTTCACGAAAGTTAAAAACAAAAATTTCCCGATGGCTTACTTGATTTTATAAGTCTGCAAAAGTCGGGCCTCACCATTTTATTACTCATAATTCAACAATAAACTTAACATTGCTTTAAAAAAAGGATATCACATAAGCAGCCTACCATATATGTGTAGAATACTAAGCAACACAAACCTACAGTTGTTATTGTAATGCTCAAAGTACTTTCTGTAAGCAGACACCACAACAAACAAAAGCGCTCATCCATTGCCATGTAATTTAAATCTATTCGGTTTAAGAATACGAAGCTCGTGAAGCAAACTTCCAAACTTCTACTGTCGGTAAAAGGGCCCAAACACACTTTTGGACAAAGGACATGACAGGAGAACATGATTATGTGCCTACCTCAACTGTCCTGAAGAAGTACTCGTCATCTTCATCAAGCAGCGCCAGGAGCAGCAGAGGAGCAGCTTCGTATTCAACGGCTGCGGACTTTCTTGTTGCCTTCGCATTGGCGATGTCTTTGAGACATGCTTTCACTCTAGCGTTCTTCACTTGGGTATGAGCATATCGAAATATGTGTTGGCCGACAATAACAAGCTTCTCTTCAAACGTCTTCGAAACATCATATCCTAGCAGAGTGTTCATGTGCGAGCTCAGGTGATGCTTCTCAAACAAAAAAGGCCAGTGGCGCTTCACATCAAGAATATTCGTAGATTTGTTGATCAGTTCACGTTGAGAAGGATAAGTCTCTAACATAAGCCGCGTCACCAGCTCCTTGTTCTTGGCGACAAGTCTGAACTCGGATAGCAATGCTTCTTTTTTCTTTTGCTGGCACTCGCGCGTTTCACCTGCAGGCAAATCGGGCTGCCAAGACACACAACCATATGAATCCTTCTGGACTTTTCGTTTCTTTACATTCGCATCTTCGTCCTCGCTGTTTCGTAGCGACAGACTTAGAGAAGGAACTCGCTTTTTGTTGTTTATGCAATTTTCAAGTTTCCAGAGTAATGTTTCAAGTCCACTTGCGATCACAGTTCCGTTAAGTTCATCTTGAAAAGTTTTGGGATAGCGAGTAACAATTTCACTGGCAACAGCTCTCAGCACTTTTCTGCCTGGATTCCTCGTGACCTCTAACACTTTGTTGCTGACGATTCGTACCATTTCATTTAAATCACACTTTCTTGGCCTTGCACCTTCTTCACAAGCCTTCACGAGTTCATTTGGAAAAGAACCCCATGGCACAGTAATATTTTCACTCAATGGAGCCCGCGCTGCTACAGCTTCTGTTGCCGTTGGCGGAACAGGTTGCGCCGGTGGAGCAGTGCCCACAGAATGAAACTTTTCGATAAGCATCCTTCGTGTAACTGGGTTCAGGAACGCCAAGTCCTCTTCGTGTATATACGACAGGTGCTCCTTGGTTTGAACACCGCATGCCTGTAGCTTTTCTACAGTCATCCTCACCGTCTCACTTCCAAGCCACGGTACTGTCTCCGAAATTAGGGTCTCCAATTCCATGACTGCAGCCTGGGAACAAAATTAAACAATGTCCAGTAACGCATGCTTCAGCACAACCATAAGGTACCTAGCATGCGCGAGCTTGTACTTAAATAGCGGAACGTGGTCTATAAGATCGTCGCATCTCATGCATTTAACGGGACCATCATTGCTTTCAACAGTAAACAAGTGCATTCCGGCATCGTACGAAGTCTGAACAGTTTTCATCACGAAAAAAAATTCTTTGTTCTTCAGAATGATTAACAATATTTCCCCGAACACTGTTGTGCCGTCATTCCAATACATTGGAACTATCATCTCTTTTTTGTACAAGGTTCCGCGAATTGTTGCTTGGTGTGCAGCTAAAATTGATTCGCAATCAGAAAGAGCTCCACGAATGGTTACTTGCACTTCAGGAGCACAGAGCTCTACCTCTAATGTGAAGGCATTGTAGAGGTCATCACACTTGCTCCTCGCGGTTTTGTAGGCTTGAAAAAGTTCATGGCGGCTGGAAAGTGTAGCTGTCAAGTTTTTGAAATTCTGACAAGCACGTGCAGTTTTTCGGAAATAACTGTGTTTGCTTTCACATCGTAGTGTCCACATCTTAGTCAAGGGTCCAAATTGCATGATCAAATATGGGTAGTGGAGGAGGTAGTGATGTTTTGGTTTTAAGGGGATGTGTGGAAAAAGAACTTGTCGATTTGTCACATAGTCTTCTATCAGATCTTTAAGCCTCAGTAACCATGGCTGTTGTGATTGCCGGTGCCGTAACCAGCTGCACTATTTCAGAAAGCAATAAAACTTGCTGCCAGACTTTATCATCTGCAGACTGGATACATCCAAACAAAAAAAAGGGGCAAAAAGCGGAGCATATTCCAATTTTGGACTGCGTGACCACCGAGTTTTTTTGTCATGTGCACTTCACACGGTCTGTCGGCCTGATCCCCGTATTTAAAAGGGAAGTGACATATGCGCTTATTAAGTTCATCAATAGATATCCACTTCAGAGTTTTTACCAAAAAATGGATGTATACTGGGAGGTCAAAAGATACAACACCCTCAAACAGATCATGTGCTAAGCAAGGCGGAAGACCAGGGGTGCAAACGTGGAAATATTTCAGTTCATTGAAGCACGAATTGAATTTCACGCCCTGTAGAGCACTTACTGAGGAATCATTTTGCAAGCTAAGAACAGCTTCATTGTAATTACAAGGTGTTCTGATCTCACACACACCGGATAGCGCATCCGAGGAAAAAAGCTCTGTCCTTTCAGCCAAGCAGAACCTACATATATGACTTGCTGAGCTGAAGTTTTCAACAAATCCACCAATTCCATGGCTACCAAGGTTGTCACCAAGAATGGCAACGACTGTTCCAAGTAGGGGGGTGCCTCTCGCGGTAATGTACTCTCCAGCTTCTAGTTTCTTTAGGTCATCAATTAAAGGTCCGAAAACTTTTTCTTGACCAAAGCATAAAAAGTCCTTATCGTTGCAGAGTATGCAAAGTTTGATTGCTTCAGGTGAATACCTACTCCACGGGTACAGATTGCGAAGCATTAAATACACTGCTAACAGCTTGTGTTTATTTTTTGCTGAACCAATTGGGTTCACAACTTCAAATGCATCCTGGAAAAGCAAGAGCTTGAGCGCCTGAGGATGGCTTTGGTAAAATAGATTTTTTCTAAATGCCTTGCCGTCGGTGAAGTCTTTCAATACACCTTCTGCTGCGGGCAACGGGTTCTCAAGTTGTGTCATTATATAATCAGTTTCCATCATGGCTTCAATTGTTTCAAGTATTGGTACATAGTGAAACACCGCATTTTTACCTGTTCTGTTTTTCCCAAGCAACATAGCAATAGGTTCAACATAATTGAATCGTTTTTTAAAATGCAGGGCACGGCTGTGATCCGTGCGATAAAGTCCATCGGGGTCTCTGTGCAGCTTCAAAATGATGTCTGCTTCATTTACTTCCTTTATTACATTCTCAATCAAGTCGCTGTCTACGCAGCGTTCTCTGAGTCTTTGTCGCAAAAGAGAAGTAATGGCCAATATATTGGCACTCTGGATGTCTCGCACAGCTTCTGCAATTATCTGGACAGTAGAGGAGGGCACGTGGCGCTCAGACAAAAGTCGGAGATATAAGTGAGCAAAAGCATCGCTAACACAGTCATCACTTTCCTGAACTCCATCATCAGGTGGAGCATGACAACTTGATGCACCTTGAGCATCCGCAAGGTTTGCCGTATCAAGACATGATGTTTCGCCGGTATCAAAAGCGTCACGAGAAACTGCTCCAACTGTACGGACATTCAGTGGATGAGTACGTCGGGAAATATGGTCCTGGTAATGTGGTACTGAGAGAAGGCAATTGCCGTGGTAACGCGAAATGTGTGAAGAAAATGATGATTTGTTCCTGTATACTTTGTTGCATGCCAAAAACGGACACTTCACCTCTGTGCCTTGAATTATATGACACTTTAAGTGCGTTACAAGTGCCTTATAGTCCTTGCAATGCTGAATGCACGAGTCAACGTTACAGGCAAGTTCACATGACTCGATTGTCACAGAGATACAAGTTTCACTTTGTGGATCTTTTGATGTATTGTGCTCACGATATAAATGTGAATACAGAGATCCTATTTTGCGGAACACTTTTCTGCACTGTTGCATTGGGCACTTGATGCAGAATGCATGCACGTTTTTGTGCAGTGCGGCATGCTTCATAAAAAGTGGCACAGTCGTCTTGGTGGTGCCACAGACACTGCACACATTTTTTTTTTTTTTTTTTTTTATTGACATGATGTAAGGAGATGTTGGCGCACAAATAAGGCGCCGGCTACTCCTTAGCTCTTGGAGTACATAGGGTCCATAAAGATAAAGTACATATTGTCCACATTTCTAATCATATACAATATACAACTTAGCGTAACAGTCAAGACATAACAGTCAAAACAACATATTCAACAATCACATACATGTGTACACACGGTGATGTTAAAAAAAAAGAAACAGCAACTGTTGCATAACATATCCAAGACAAAAATAGTCAACACACATAAGTATACACTCTGCCGTTAATACAAAACAAAGCTTAAATCTGCTAGTAATGGCCAACACACATAAATATACACTCTGTCGTTAATGCAAAACAAAACAGAGTACGCAATTCTTTGTCTTATTAAAGCATTGTGAACATTGAGTAGGGACGACACTGATCCACCCCACGACGTACCAGCAATTCTGCGAAGTATATTTACTGTTGCATTAACATCGTTTTCGAGTTTTTTTATGTGTGGTGTCCAGGATAGCTGCCGATCAAGTACTATTCCAAGGAATCGATGCTGTGTCACAATCAATATAGGTCGTCCTTCCAGACTAAGATTAAAATTCTTTAACTTCTTACGGGTGAAGGGCAACACAGCTGTCTTCGCATGCGACAGAGCCATCCCTCTCTCTATTAAAAAGTTGTTGATGGTATTAATGCCCTCTTGTAGTGCCGTCTGAATTAACTGAACATTAGTTCCAGATGTCCAAATGCACACATCATCTGCATACAGCGAGAATCGTAACTGAGATGGCAGTCGTCTTGCTAAATCAGCCATGACACAGTTGAATAGAAAAGGGCTAAGCACACTTCCCTGTGGCACTCCTTGCTTGACATCGTGTTCTGCACTCTTTCCTTCACCCGTCTGGACAAATATCTTGCGATCTGATAAAAATTCAGAAATCCATCGCAAGGACTTTCCGGACATTCCGAGTTCCAACATACTCAGTAGAACATGCACGTGACTGACGGTGTCGAATGCCCTCTTTATGTCCAAGAATACTGCGACCGTCACGTTACCGCAGGCGCGTTCGTGTTCCACGTACGTTACTACGTCTATTATAGCATCCATTGTGCATCTCTGCTTTCTAAAACCTGTTAAGTAGTTGGACAACACATCCGTTTCGTTGCACCACCACTCAAGTCTCGCGCCAATCATCTTTTCCATTACCTTGCATAAGCAACTTGTCAAGCTGACTGGACGAAAAGAATCAAGGCACAAGGGCGTCTTTCCAGGTTTTAGAATCGGAATAACTCGAGCCACTTTCCAAGGTTGCGGTACAACTTCTTCTGTCCATAGATTATTATAAATATCTAAAAGAGCTTTGGTGCCTGTCGGCCCGAGGTTTTTTAGCATATTGTAAGTAACGCCATCCGGCCCAGCAGCAGACTTTTGACGACATGAAGCAATTGCACATTGCAGTTCGCTTAATGTGAATGCGGCGTCTAGTTGAGGATGTTGTGCCCAATAGCAAGCATTAATTTTCTGCTTTGCTAACGCAACAGAATTATTAAATGTTGCATAATTTGATGTAGAGCCAGGTCTGCAGATAAGTTCACAAAATTCATCTGCAACCGCTATTTCCTGCGTGTCTAGAGCTAAAGCGAGGGCACGAAATGGGAAGCTCTGTGTTACAGGGCCGTTAAACGCTCGAATTACCAACCATATTCTCGGAACAGGGGTTTGTGGAGAAAGCGTGCCGCAGAAACCACGCCAGCGCCGTTTTCCTAAATTTTCCATCCGTTTGCGCATGACATTGTGGATTTTCTGAGCGCTTTTGTAAGCTTCTATACTACCGCTCCGTCGGTACGCTCTTTCAGACCGGCGTCTAATGGCTCTGAAGTGTTCGTATTCTCCGTCAACTGCAGCGTAGTCTTTCGGAATTGGAACCTTCTTTGTGCACATGTTCACATTATCCTGTAAAAATTCCGTAAATTCTTCAACGCTTGTATGTTGACTAAGTTGACTGCTTAGGCGAAACCGAAAAGCTTTCCAGTTCGTCAATCTGCTGTAGCGCCGGATGTCATCACTCCGCATGTTAGGGTGATTTACAAGGACTGGAAAATGATCACTTCCGCGTGTTTCCAAATCCGTTGACCAACCCACACCATTCACTAGATCTTGTGAACATAAAGTTATATCTATACAGCTAGAGTAATTATACCCGCGAAGGAATGTTGGTGATCCGTCATTTAAAACTGTCAAATTGCACTTGTCTATGGCGCTCTCTACAACGTTACCACGTGCATCACAGCGATCACTGCCCCAGATAATATTATGTGCATTAAAGTCTCCACAAATAAAGATATTAGAACTAGAAATTTTGAAGATATCCACTAGCTCGTCCACTGAAATACGGCTTGAAGGTTGTAGATAAACATTAATCACTGTTATGCACAGCTTATCAAACAATACCTTACATGCGATGAATTCCGGAAAGTCAGAATCGCTTGACTGAACTTGATAAGATGGTAGGTCCTTTCTGACACACAAGTGCACTCTGCTAACTCCACCTCGACGAGACGACTTGTATATCACGTACCGAAAGAAATACGGAAGTCTATTATAACGGTAAGCACTCAGTGAAACTGCAAAAAAAGAGACAAGGAGGCTAACGCCTTATTGTAATGAACATTTCTTACCAATTCAGAGGGCATTGATTTTTAACGTTAAATGCTATAACTAACTGAAACATCTGCATATTACTTAAAAAAAAAAACTTAAAATGTATGCGCATTTGCACGAATGTGAGGCTAAGATGGAGACGAATAACACCTCAGCACGTGGGCGCGCTCAGTTTTAGCTTCCATAGCAGAAAGCGTTATGCAACGAATCTATTTTACGCGCAATGACGTTCGCAGCGGTTGCTTTACGTCGTCTATTACATTATTTGGCCTCACGAGCCACCACGTTGCGATTTCCGTCACACGTTTTCGTTGCGCGGAAGCCGTCTATAAAGGACGCAAGGTGGAGAAGCTTGTCCAGTGACCTGCATCAATCTGGGAGAACTTGGCACCTGAGATGGAGTAAACTGTCCTCCATTTAATGAAAAGAGGCTCACATGTTTTTTTTGTTTTTTTCACTGAAAAACTCGTTCCAGTTGAGGTAAATGATTTTGCTGGACGACGAGTTTCACTTGCCTACATGGGAGCAGCCAGAAATTGTTTTGAGGTGGGGGGGGGGGAGGGGAGGGGGGAGGGTATTCAACCACCTAATATGTATGTTCATGCGTGTATATATACACATGC
The DNA here is from genome assembly GCF_013339695.2 of Rhipicephalus sanguineus. Classification (NCBI taxonomy): domain Eukaryota; kingdom Metazoa; phylum Arthropoda; class Arachnida; order Ixodida; family Ixodidae; genus Rhipicephalus; species Rhipicephalus sanguineus. The sequence continues at coordinate 5,833 of NW_023615087.1, read as the reverse complement.
AAAATTTAACAATTTTGGGGGGAGGGGGTCAAACCCCCCTCCCCCTCGTAAGCCAATGCCTGCCTGTTACATGCTGCATAATCCATAACATGAAATTCGGTTCTCCACACAAGAGCAAAACAATACAAATGCTCAAAATCCCTTTACTAATGTTGTAAGCGTTAACAAATAGAAGAGCAGTTCTAATGAACGATTCGATTCATTCAAGTTATGATGTGCTTCAAGCAGTGATTGTTTTCTTCAGTCATAATACTTAATTACTGTTTGTTTCTAATTGCGTCATTCAGCAGGAAACAGCGCCTTCAAATAAAGAAAACACATCTCTCGAGGTAGCATAGCTAGCTTGACACACAAAGCAATCCGTCATATGCGAGTCGGCTGATCAGCGCATGAGCCGGTGTTATGTACGACTGCCAGGCTGCTCTTTTTGCGGCCCAAATGTCGACAGGAGGTAGTACATCTGTCCTACCAAAGCTGTCTACCAAAACCTGCGAGTCTTTTCAGACGCCCAAAACCTCTCGCGCGATATAACGTGCGTCTAAAAAAGGTAAAGACCTCGCTTTCGTCGCCGAGCACCTCGCGACTTGGTTGCATCATTCAAAATTTGTATCGGTACTTTTATTCGAGAATGGAAGTGCGATCGCTACTACCGCCAAGCTCTGGTGAACAAAACAGGGGCGAGAGCCAAAGAAAGATGCATTCGCCCTTCAATACGCCACTAACAACAAAGTCCGCTTCTTCAGAACCCGGGATTGTTTAACAGTCGTCACGATCGATGTCCGCAATGTGCCTCCACGCGCATCTAGAACAGCTCAGCTAGAACAGCTCCACTGAGAGATCACATGTGACATGCGCCACGGATCACTGCCTCAAGCGCACATGAGCCCACTTTCCAGAGATGTTCCCGGCCTCACGCCGCTGTGTGTAAACCACAGATAACAACGTCGTATTTCATACGAGCTGCAGCAGGGAACATGCTAACGCGAAACGCGCAGAGGTCTCCTACCGAGAGGAAGACGTGCTTCACCGCAGCGCAGGAGGAGCGATGACGCAAGATACCGCATGAACTCGTCAGGCCCGAGTCCCATGGGCTAGCTGCAGCAGGGAACATGCTAACGCCAAACGCGCAGCGGTCTCCTACCGAGGAGAAGACGTGCTTCACCGCAGCGCAGGGGGAGGAGCGATGACGCAAGATACCACATGAACTCGTCAGGCCCTAGTCCCATGGGCTAGCTGCTTCAAGTAAAAGTTTGCCGAGTGAACGTGTTCCAGACGTTTGGTTATCTATTCTCGCCCGGGATTCAGCGCTTCGTAAGGGAGGTGATGCAATCATACTAAACCAAGAAGCTCTACGTTCTCATATTCCCACCAGTAATGTTAAGGGTACATAGCATTATACAACCAAGTAGAACTTATCATGCAATGACCACTACAAAGCACTAATCGCCGCACACCAAGCCACGACATTATTGCTCTGTCTTATGTTTACAATGCAGGTGAAAGCTACCTATTACGGCTAGACGCACGCACAAAAAAGAAAACGTTCGCACTTTCCATTAAAAAAAACATGCTATTCTCCGTGGGTAACGTTGCTCGGTGAGCTGATTTGGCACTTAAACGCACTTCATTAGTTTTTAGAGGAAATCAGGCCAAGCAACAAGAAGTAAATAAATGCAAAAACACAAAATACACAGGTACAATGTCATAAAGAAAAAAAGCGGATAAGGCGAACAAATACATCGCATATTCCTGTACAGCAAAAGCTCGTTAATGGTTGCCCGCAAGAAACGCGCATTAACTGCGTAGCCAACGCTGTAGGATACGCACTGCAACCGTCCAAGTAGAGATTCGCATACTTTGACGTATGTGGCCGCTACCAGCAAAGGTATCATTGTGGTACAACAGCAGGCGTTCACTCAAGCATCCGCTTACAAGGCCTCATCAGTAGTTCGACAAAAGCGCCGAAAAAACTGCGGATCCCGCACAACCGTGCGATCGCGCACGCTGCCGATGCCAAGCTGAATTAGAAACCATGCGAGAGCGAATTTCGAAAGCGGGCAGATACGATCTACGAGCTCTTACGGCAAGGAACTTTAGTTAAAAGTAAACCACCTACCTTTCAATGGTGGGCACACAAAAAAACACGAGCAGGAGGGTAGCGCAGCCGGGCTATAGTGAACTGCAGAACACTTTACACCGCAGCCGTGCGTAGCCGCGCTTCGACGTGAGCGGTAGCCATCTTGGAAATGCAGGGGCCCGCGGGGCACGAACGTAGAACCGCAGAAATTACTTTGAACATCAATCACGCAAAATTGCTTTTTGCGTGAAACCAGAAAAACATAAAATGTTATTTTATTGCCATTTGTAATCTTAGAAGAATTTAAAACCGTCGAGGCTCAACTTTGAGTCGTTTCATTTGCTAAAACTCGCAAACAACAGAAAATTTCGGTTTCTTTTTTTGACAGATTTCCATCATGGCAGACTTACAGAAAAGTTATCTCGCGGTACAGAAATATTATGTATTTTATCTGTTAATTTACAACTATTTTTTACAGTGTACAATCGAGTAAATACGGTATGTGTAATGTACGGCGCGATGCTTATGTAACCTAAGCTGTCATGTGCTTTGTTTAACTTTTTCAAGGCCAGTTTCAAATAAAAGATTTGTGATGTTTTCTAGAGTGCCAACCCATGTGCATCGGTGGAAAGCGAGGCCGAAGGGAGTCAACTATGCTCTAGACTATTTTTTTCAGTTGTTAAATACATTTTTGATTGTGGCATTTGTGAATACAACAATACCGCCGGTCTCGACGCTTCTTTTTCCTCGTTTGATGATCGCGCACGGCGGCACGGTTCACGTTAGCAGCCACTCGTATTTGTTTGTATGCCCGAGTGTTTCCGGCCGTGCCGGGCAGGGCGGCGCACCCTCTCCGCGGAAACTCCAGCGCTGGTTCCCCACAGAAGACAGTTTTCAAACAGCGCGAGTTGTACTTGAATTCGCAGTATTGCTAGGCTGACACGCTGAATAAGGCCATGGAGCCAATCATGACGTAATCTTTAATGTAACGATGACTCCGAGAATACTCTCTGCCCAAGGCCAGGCTAGAACAAAAACGCGTTGCGAAAGCACACAACGCAGAAAAGGCGAAGAGATACGATGAAGACTGGCTTTTTGTCGTCGTTCCTTGCTTATTTATGTAGTCCCTAATATTCTCTGAAGTGTATTCTGCCTCGAGCGTTTGGGCAGGGATGTATGTATAAACTGCCCTTGATGGCGCAGTACTTGTGGACTTCGTGTATATACTGAATGTTCATGGCTCCTTTGTTCCCTGGGTTACTTGAGTCATCCTGTGCTCTTTGCTTTTAGTGTTCCTCATTGCACTTTTACTCATTTTTTGTTCCTTAAAAATTGTAACTTCCACTAGCGCCTGAGGTTCCGTTTTTAAAATAAACTATCAACCGTGACGAACTGCATAGCTGTGGGCTTACAGCAAAGAAAGACAAATGCACAAAGTGCCTCACGTTGAATAAACAAAATGTGTATGCAGTGAGAAGGCCAGAAAGTGAAGCGGGCTAGGGATAATCATTCCTTCATGCCCGGGAGGCATGACCAAATGAGAGCAACAGCAAAAATGTTAGCACGAAGAAGAAGTAAAAAATGGAGCGAGTTGAAGAAGTCAACTAAGTACGTATTCACCCAGGGAACAGGAAAGCGGTATCCAATGGTGACTCTCGGAAAAACGAAAACAAAAAAAGAAGTCTAGCTACAGCGGAGGCTCTGTCAACCGATTTAGAAAGATTGTCGCTCCAGCGCTGGAGTTGCCGCATTGTACTTCGAGGAAGCTGCGTCTCTCTCGCTTTTCTCCTTTCGTTCATGTAAATTTTAGCGTTTCTGTATGCTCCACTGCTTGCCGCTGTAGTCGCGTCTTACCGTACCCTAACAGGGCGCGCTGCAAGATAGACGGCGAAAAAAATATAGCTTGCAGGCTTATCAAACTTGAGTGCTTCTTCGGGAAGTGTACGGAGAAAGAATTGAGGGTTGTCATGGTTATTGCAATGCACAGTTCAATCGCGTTTTTTTTTCGCAAAGTTGCACATTCGGTATAGAGCAACTTCATAGTGGTTCTTTGAAACATATGCAGAACGTTTGTCGGAAGCAACCTCATCCTAGGGACTTCCGACGTAGCCGCTAAAATCAATGTCACTGTAGGCCCGATCCAGGTTGCTGCGGATTGCAGGACATCAGCCTTGTCTTTTCGGTGCACGCAAATTCAATGCTTTGTATTTCATGAGGATATCATTGGCTTCGTGGTAATATGCAACACATGTAAGATAGGCAAGTTTTCTCTAGATGGTGGAGTTTAGAAAATTTTGCTGTCAGAAACGTTCATCTACCGCTTCTGACAAATAGTCTGGCGTACTAATTACCGCACACCATGCAATGATTCTGCTCTATACTAAATCAAAATTACTGAAGGACCAAACTAATGCACGCTTCTTCATAAACTTTTTGCTTCTTGAAGATTAACTTGTACGTCATTTTCGTCTTTATTTTTCATCGGAATTACAAACGCAGCATGAACTGTTGCACTCGCATTTTCTTCAATGCAGACCTCAAAGGCTCTCGCTCGATGTCTCGAATGCCTGTTATTCTTTGCAAGTTCAAAGTAGAGAAGAAGAAATAGCAGAGAAGTAAAGTCAGGGAGGTTAACCAGTTTAGGACAACCGGTTTGCTACCCTACACATGGGGACAGGGTGGGGACATTTAAAGATGGAGAGGAAAGAGAGAGAAAGAGAGCACATAACGCAGCACAAATACAGTCAGTCACAGTCCATCAGTGGTGCGATCTTGAACGCATTCCAAGTAAGCACGGAGGCGTGGTGTTACATCCAGCCGCACGCGAATGGCCAATATGAACCGCGACAGACGTCACGGCCCTGCATTGACCAGTCGCGTGCGGCTGGATGTAACGCCACGCCTCCGTGCTTATTTGGAATGCGTACAAGATCGCCCCGCAGGCTTGCGTGGCACGCGACATCACTGCCACGGCCGCTTGTCCAAGTCCGTTTTTTTTAAACCTTAGGGATGCCTTCATTAGATGACCCAAGCAGGATGCGGGGAAACGGCATCGCGCCATTGTATTCGCTTAGTGATTCTCGCACTAGCGATTTTTTTGTAAGTGTCTTTACAGGCAGTCTAATTTCTGAGAAGAAAATTGCTCGTGTAGACTGTATATGCTTGCTTTGCTGTAGTAGGCAGCACGAACGTGCTACGACCACTCACTTCAGGCTGTGGTTTTATCATTGCCTTTCTCTTCTCGTATATCCCCAGCACTCATAATTCGCTTAACACAAGATGACTACCTCTGCAAAATAGTGACGCGAGTTGATCCCCTCTCAGTAATGATGCCCACAGTTTCGTGGTTCTTTTATGTTTGTTTGTTTTCCAAGCTGTTCTTTTTCATAGAATGCGTGAGGTGTGTATTTATTTGTTTTAATTAGCATAGACATTCGTCGACTTTCTTATTTCGCATATATATAAGCAAAAAAAGGCGTGAGTTCGCATTAACGAGGAAACATCTGATTACTCCACCTCCGAAAGCTCCTATAGGGGACTGTAGAAAATTAAGGAGCGCGTGCCCCGTATTGGTATTCCCAAGTCCTCGATAGCGTCTTTCAGTTTTTATGGATGCTTGGTTATTCGGTGTTTCGGTTGCCAATGGACAATGGTGTGCATATGCTGACATTCAGACAAGGTGTTTTTTTTAAGTGTTTTATTATTCTCAGTCCCGTACACTGACAGAAAGGGAGAGCATTGGGCAAAAAAATAGAT
>NW_023615086.1:0-14727 GCF_013339695.2 Rhipicephalus sanguineus | reverse complement strand
GGTGTAGACCAAATTTGCATGGGAGGGTAAGAGGATTTGACGAATATGATTGCCGGGTCATGACATGACTAACGTTAAAATCCTGTCGCGTACGTCGTCAAACCCTTTCCACTAGACACGTGTGGCAGATACCCGTTACCATGGGCCGCGGTGTACGGGTATGCGCCACAGGTGATTGACAGTTTATATCTACCCAGGACGGCGAGAACGACATTGGTTACTTAAATGCTAAAGCATTAAGGAAAACCAACATCGGCAGCATTGACTCAACGAATAGAAAGAATGAAAATTAGGATCCTAGCAGGAATCGAACCCAAGAATTCTGCGTGGCTATCAGGTATTCTACCACTGAGCCACGCCAGGTCTATAAACTGGTTTGAAAAAACAGCCTACACAGGCGTAATTCGGTACAACGTCAATTGTGGTTGTGGTGCTGGCGATCTAATTTTGCAAGAAAGCAATAAACACTACATATGTACTACGATACGGGCGTCGTATCAGATTAACGTCTGTAGTTCCAGTGTCGGCTCCGCTTTTATAGCAGTCTAATAAACATTACGTTTGTATTCCTATGATTCAGCAAGCTATATTGAAGCATTGCTCGACCACGGAGGAATACATTAACGAAAGTTACATATGATATCCACATCACCACACCGTAAAGTGCACTTCGTCCACCAGAACGGCGCAGTGTCCTCTTCATTTCTTACGAGGCTGGGCGATGGCCTCATGCTGACAGAGGATGATGCCAGATTGATTGACAGCCGCTTTGTAGATTAGGCTACGTAGGCCAAACACACCCAGGTAGTCTACGAACACGACAAACACCATCCACTGATGTTGGTAGCACTATCCAGGCCTACCAGCCTCGACGGCCTGAACCTCACCAATGCGATGGGTGGCTTCAGGTTCCGACATGTCGCCGGCTCGGTCGACAGACAATTTGTCGACGAAATGACCGAGGCATCCACGAATTCCAACAGCTCTACTATACCACATACTTCACTACACATGGACCCCTCGTCACCACGATCACGACCGGATACTATAACAAGTCATGACCAGCTGCTGGTGCTCACTGATTACGGTGATGATGCCCTTCTTCAAGAACTGTCAAGAACTTCTTGCACACATGTACACGGGTTCCTGAAACGTGCGTGCGTTGAGACAGGTATAAGCACTACGTATCAGCTTACCGCTACTGGTGTTGGTAATACCCACGTTGCATACGTAACCGTAAACAACTGGTTATATAACACATATGCGGCTCTGCAACATATATATGTGTGCGTATAAAATTTATACAAATCTTTAGCGTCATTTTTTAACGTGTCGCTCAGTAAGAAAAAGTTACGCCACCGTCCCCTACCCGCCGCATGCTTCGCATAACATCGACTTCCATGGTACGTGGGATCTGCCGAATTTTATTTTTTTCCAATCGCTGTCGAAATTTGGAACAGCTTAGATGGTTCCTTGCGGGAAAGGCCAAATGAACAGTTTGCTGAGGAATTGCCGGACCACATTTCGTGATGCTTTAAAGATGCCTTGTATGTCGAGCATCACGCATTGTAACTCGTGTCCCCTCTTCTGCTTTGTATGATTCAGTGTCTTGTATGCTTGTAGTTTTATTTGCTAACTCATGTACCCACTCCTGCTATGTCTCGTTCTATCGAGGTAGCAGTATTTGTAATTAAATTAAATAAATAAATAAATAAATGCGTCGCGGGCTCGCATGACCTGCGTGGCTCTGTGGTAGAATGCTGGGCTGCCACGCCGCGGTCCCGGGTTCGAATCCCCCTCGATCGCGGCTAAACTTTTGCGCACCTTTTCTTTTTTTTTTTTTTTTTTCTGTCGATTTGTCCGCGATAGCTGATACGGACATCGGCGGCTGACTGCTAATCCCCCAACGTCGGCTCCGCTGTCGCGGTCCGGCGACAGCTCTCGGCGCAAAAAAAAAAGAAAAAAGGAAAAAGCAATATTTCCCGTTCAACCGCTGACGGAACTGACGCACTGCGCTCCAGGGCCTCCGGTTACGTGCCCTCGAAGATGGGCGTGTGCGGCTGATACTGGCATCTCGAAGGCCATTGACTGCGACTTTGTTGTTTTGTTTTGCTGTCCATAGGCGGCGCTACGTGCAAATTTCAGATATACAGGCCTTTCGGCTGCACGGCTTTCCATTTTCCGCGTCACAAAACAGTCGCATCCAAGCGCCGCCAATGCACCACCAATGCACGATCGAGCCGTGTCAGACGAAGCAAGCGGTTAAGCAACAAGCCGGCAAAAGGATGCCGCCGCTTCGGCTGTCTAAATAGTGTAACACAAAAAATTCGGCAGATCCCACGCACCGTGGGAGTCGATGTTATGCGAAGCATGCGGCGGGTAGGTGACTGTGGCGTAACTTTTTTTTACTGAGCCACACGTTACAAAATGACACTAAATATTTGTATAAATTTTATACGCACACTTATATATGAAGAGCCGCATATGTGTCCTATAACCAGTTGTTTACGGTTGGGTAACGCTGCCAATGTCAACGTGGGTATTTCCAACACCAGAAGCGGTAAGCTGATATGTAGTGCTTATACGTGTCCCGAGAACGCACGCACGTTTCACGAACCCAAGTGCATGTGTGCAAGAAGTTCTTGACAGTTCTTCAACAAGGGCATCATACCCGTGATCAGTGAGCACCAGGAGCTGGTCATGACTCGTTATAGGATCCGGTCGTGATCGTGGTGACGAGGGGTCCATGTGTAGTGAAGTATGTGGTATAGTAGAGTTGTTGGAATTCGTGGATGCCTCGGTCATTTCCTCGACAAATTGCCTGTCGACATAGCCGGCGACATGTCGGGACCTGAAGCCACCCTTCGCGTTGGTGAGGTGTAGGCCGTCGAGGCTGGCCTGGGTAGTGCTACGTAGACCAACATCAGTGGGTGGTGTTTGTCGTATTCGTAGACTACCTGGGCGTATGTGGCCTACGTAGCCTAGTCTACAAAGCGGCTGTCAATCAATCTGGCATCATCCTCGGTCAGCATGAGGCCATCGCCCAGCCTCCTCAGAAATGAAGGGGACACACTACGTCGTTCTAGTGGACGAAGTTCACTTTACGGTGTGGTGATGTGGATATCGTATGTAACTTTCGTTAATGTATTCCTCCGTGGTCGAGCAATGCTTCAATATAGCTTGCTGAATCATAGGAATACAAACGCAATGTTTATTAGACTGCTATAAAAGCGGAGCCAACACTGGAACTACAGACGTTAATCTGATATGACGCCTGTATCGCAGTACACATCCTAGGAGTATCATGTAGTGTTTAATGCTTTCTTGTAAAATTAGATAGCCAGCACCACAACCACAATTGACGTTGCACCGATATTACGCCTGCGTAGGTGGTTTTCCGAACCAGTTTATAGACCTGGCGTGGCTCAGTGGTAGAACACCTGACTGCCACGCAGAAAGCTTGGGTTCGATTCCTGCTGGGATCCTAATTTTCATTCTTTCCATTCATTGAATCAACGCTGCCGATGTTGGCTTTCCTTAACGGTCTAGCATTTAAGTTACCAATGTCTGTTCTCGCCATTCCTAGGTAAATATAAACTGTCAATCACCTGTGGCGCATACCCGTACACCGCGGCCCGTGGTAAACGGGTATGTGCCACACGTGTCCAGTGGAAAGGGTTTGACGACGTACGCGACAGGATTCTAACGTTATTCAAGTCATGACCCGGTAATCATATTCGTCAAATCCTCTTACCCTCCCATGCAAATTTTGGTCTACACCAAGTCAAGGAGGCGATCATGAGAGCACCCAGACGTAGGCGGCTAGATAGATAGATAGATAGATAGATAGATAGATACGTAGATAGAAACGCTCAAAGTGCCAGAGGTTCGCTAAGAAATGCTTCGCATTTAAAAAAAAATTGTATTCAATTGAGACACCAGCACAGAATAGACGGATTCGAACCCGCCAACCCCCCCCCCCCCCCCACCAGCCCCCCCGCAGCGGCAGCGAGTATTGCTAACCGTTGTGCCTGACATAAATAGGCTTGAGGCCATACAAAAGAAAGCAATACGGTTCATTTTTCGCAGATATGACCACGATTTTTCTCCTTCTGCTCACGCATGCGCGTTGTCGTTAGAAACTTTGGCTCATCGAAGGCACGCTTCAGCGTATCGCACTGCCCAATCAGATTGTACCTGGACACAGTCGCATCCAAGCGCCGATATCTTTCACTCATTCCACTAGGCGTGCCACGCGCCGATCCCACCCACTTGATATTATTCCTTTTCAGCCATTTGCAAATTGCTTTAAGTACTCTTTTTTTTTTTTTTCCAATCGCTGTCGAAATTTGGAACAGCTTAGATGGTTCCTTGCGGGAAAGGCCAAATGAACAGTTTGCTGAGGAATTGCCGGACCACATTTCGTGATGCTTTAAAGATGCCTTGTATGTCGAGCATCACGCATTGTAACTCGTGTCCCCTCTTCTGCTTTGTATGATTCAGTGTCTTGTATGCTTGTAGTTTTATTGGCTAACTCATGTACCCACTCCTGCTATGTCTCGTTCTATCGAGGTAGCAGTATTTGTAATTAAATTAAATAAATAAATAAATAAATGCGTCGCGGGCTCGCATGACCTGCGTGGCTCTGTGGTAGAATGCTGGGCTGCCACGCCGCGGTCCCGGGTTCGAATCCCCCTCGATCGCGGCTAAACTTTTGCGCACCTTTTCTTTTTTTTTTTTTTTTCTGTCGATTTGTCCGCGATAGCTAATACGGACATCGGCGGCTGACTGCTAATCCCCCAACGTCGGCTCCGCTGTCGCGGTCCGGCGACAGCTCTCGGTGCAAAAAAAAAAAGAAAAAAGGAAAAAGCAATATTTCCCGTTCAACCGCTGACGGAACTGACGCACTGCGCTCCAGGGCCTCCGGTTACGTGCCCTCGAAGATGGGCGTGTGCGGCTGATACTGGCATCTCGAAGGCCATTGACTGCGACTTTGTTGTTTTGTTTTGCTGTCCATAGGCGGCGCTACGTGCAAATTTCAGATATACAGGCCTTTCGGCTGCACGGCTTTCCATTTTCCGCGTCACAAAACAGTCGCATCCAAGCGCCGCCAATGCACCACCAATGCACGATCGAGCCGTGTCAGACGAAGCAAGCGGTTAAGCAACAAGCCGGCAAAAGGATGCCGCCGCTTCGGCTGTCTAAATAGTGTAACACACAAAAAAAAAAATTGTATTCAATTGAGACACCAGCACAGAATAGACGGATTCGAACCCGCCACCCCCCCCCCCCACCAGCCCCCCCGCAGCGGCAGCGAGTATTGCTAACCGTTGTGCCTGACATAAATAGGCTTGAGGCCATACAAAAGAAAGCAATACGGTTCATTTTTCGCAGATATGACCACGATTTTTCTCCTTCTGCTCACGCATGCGCGTTGTCGTTAGAAACTTTGGCTCATCGAAGGCACGCTTCAGCGTATCGCACTGCCCAATCAGATTGTACCTGGACACAGTCGCATCCAAGCGCCGATATCTTTCACTCATTCCACTAGGCGTGCCACGCGCCGATCCCACCCACTTGATATTATTCCTTTTCAGCCATTTGCAAATTGCTTTAAGTACTCTTTGTTTTTTTTTTCCAATCGCTGTCGAAATTTGGAACAGCTTAGATGGTTCCTTGCGGGAAAGGCCAAATGAACAGTTTGCTGAGGAATTGCCGGACCACATTTCGTGATGCTTTAAAGATGCCTTGTATGTCGAGCATCACGCATTGTAACTCGTGTCCCCTCTTCTGCTTTGTATGATTCAATGTCTTGTATGCTTGTAGTTTTATTTGCTAACTCATGTACCCACTCCTGCTATGTCTCGTTCTATCGAGGTAGCAGTATTTGTAATTAAATTAAATAAATAAATAAATAAATGCGTCGCGGGCTCGCATGACCTGCGTGGCTCTGTGGTAGAATACTGTGCTGCCACGCAGCGGTCCCGGGTTCGAATCGCGCTCGATCGCGGCTAACCTTTTGCGCACCTTTTTTTTTTTTCTGGCTTTGTCCGCGATAGCTGATACGGACATCGGCGGCTGACTGCTAATCCGCCAACATGGGCTCTCGCCGCAAAAAACAAAAAAAAAAACAAAACAATATTTTCTTTTTTTTAACTGTTGTGCCTGCTAACTGCTAACTGTTGTGCCTGCGAGCTTTGTAGTTGGCGTGCCTTTAAACGAGGCACTCGGATGATTCACATGCTTCACAATATGACGCGTCAACGACGCTCCTTGTACTACACGACGTTCGTGTGAGCAAGGGCGGGGCTCTGCGGTAGAACACCTGCTTGCCACGCCGTAGTCCTCGGTTCGATTCCCACTCGAACGTTTTTTTTTATTTGTTCGTTTTTTTTTTGTTTATTTTTTTTTCTTGTTCTTCGGCAAGCCGAACTGGGCGACAGATGTCTGCAGTTCAAGAAAAAAGAAAGGGCATTCCAGTTAATGAATCGCTCGCGGCGTTGAGTTGAGGGAGAAAGCTGCGGAACGTGATCTCTATAATTTGGTAACACCACTTAGACTTGACGGATTCGAAAACTTTTTGCGGCATATGACTCGTGAAGTGTCATACGTCAATAATGAGACTATTCCAATATAACTAAGATAGGTGTTGCAGGGCCCCTTTGAATTTTTATATATACTAAAGGTGGCGTCGTTCTAGCTCGTGTCACGCAGTTGAAGGTGGTAGGCCACTCAAAAAAAAAACATTTTTTTTTCTTCAGGAGCAGCTAGCGTTGAAATGACTTTTTGTTCAAAACAAGCATGTCTTATTCAGCTTACCCAGCCATTTGTAGTTCAATATCTTTGCCAACAATTGCATTAAAAGTGGCAATCACGCCAGCCCTGATAAGTGACAGTTGGGTGGCCTAAGTCAGTAAAGCTTTGACATTTGCGTAACTAACGGTTGCAGCTATGCAATGAACTGGGATAAATATTATGCAGCAAGAATCGAAGAAGTAAGGTTAAAAAAAAAAAAACAGAAAGACGGCGCAAAAAGAGCCAATTTACACTGAACCTGTTCGCAAAAAAATAGCCGTGAAATTAAAACTATTCCGTCACTTTCGTTTATTCTATTTCACTGCACGCATATACGTGTTGTAAACCATTATACAAAATTTCCGTTCGAAGTACACACTGAGGAAAAAGTAATGAAATTTGGCGTCACAGGACTTGGAGGAAATTGTTATTGTGAGAAAAACGCGAACAACGATTTCAGAGCTTGCAAGAGATGTGCCGTTTTTAGGCATTCAAAAACAATTACAAACGCAGAGTTACGTTTAAAACACGACGTGGTTTTGGTTTCGCTATACGAGCATGGGGTATGGAAAACTTCCTGTAACTCGAAAGCTAATGACGATAGGAGGATGGTTTTTGTTGCTACACATTTCTCAATGTTCAGGCGTGCACCGAAAAAAAAAAAAGAAAGAAAGAAAGCTCGACATCGACCTCGTGAAAAAAACTCGACTTCTGAAGGTGGCCCTTAAACACCTTGGTTAAACACCGCTGAAAACAAATTTGAAATGGCACACGCGCGTCGAAACAATCTCCAACAAGGCTCTTCGAAGACATTCGTATCTCCGATGCACTTTCAGCAACTCCACAAAGAAGAAATGCAAATTGAGAGCGTACAAGACCATGCGTCGGTTGTTTGTTCACCCCACAGCGTGGCTATGTTAGAATCTGTTCAAAAAAAAAAAAAAAAAGAGAAACAGAAAAACAGTAAGGTTAATTTTTCGTCGCTGTGACCGGCGGTTCTCGCCTACTTTTTATCGCATTTATCGCGTTTTTTTTTAATCGCTGCAGTCTCTGGAACTTCGGCGCACTTGCGACCGTGTAATCATCCTGCATGAGACAGTTCACACCGGCTTGAGTGTTCTAGCGCAACATTTCGTTCGTTGCAGCTTCTGCGCCCGAAGGTGGATTCAGTCCCCTAAGTATTATGCCCGTTCAGAGGTAGTCTTACCTGTTTTAAGTGTTCCTTTTCTCCGCGGACCGTCCATCTATCGAACGAGCTTGATGGGTCTCTGCGCAGACTCGATGCACAGCTATTTGAAAAAGGGTTGCGCAATCGTGCATTTTGTTAAGTCGTATTTTCTTCATTGTGTTGAACGTTTGTATCCACTCCTGCTGTGTCTCAATAACTGAGTCAGCAGTATTTGTAAATAACAATAAGATAAATAGAAACGTGCCGGTTGTAAGCATCGGGTTACGAAAGACAAGATATAAAACGCGCCACTTGTCTGACCATCACCGTCGGCATCGTCTTTTGACTTGTCGATGAAAGTGGCTGTTTCCCGAGAGGAAGTGGGCGAAAAAAACGATGTGAATGCTTCAGGTGCGCTCTGCCAACACTGACAAAGCGCTTATTAAAGCCAAAGCCACGCACACAACTTTCCATCGGGCGTTCTCATTTCGTTCAGGCTTTTCCTTTCGATGTGTTGCCGCACTTTGCTGCTGTCGTTCTGGAATTACCTGTTTTTTTTTATTTTTAATATATATATTTTTTTGAAAGTAAGACACTATGTGTTTTCCTTTCGAGCACTAAGGTCTATTGAAAACGCCCCGTTCTCGGATCACACAGATCCACTTTTTCGTGAGCAGAGGATTATAAAATCTGACAAAATCTACACCCTCAACTTACTAATAACGCATAAGAGTGTTCAACTTGGCAAGCTTGACAAGTTTTTAGACCTAGAAGGCTAAAAGCAACATTCGCCTTTAGGTACAAACCACCATATGATATCCTCTTCTCTCGCACACATTACGGCACACAATGCCAGACATAGATTCGTTAACACTACCGAAGCAAGAAACACTCGATCGCTGCGTTGCCAAAAAAAAAAAAAGAAAGGCATTCGTATCCTAAATAGGTTTTCTTCATTCAATGTCCGATTATTAGGCTTGTGCGAATATTCGAACGAACATTAGAGTAGTCCAATTCGCTTCGAAAGTAATTTAAATTCTAGGAAATTTCGAAGTGTTCGAAACGAACGAATAGACATACATAAACCGCATGTAACCCCCTGTAAAGGTGGTTTCGCTGCAGTGGAGGTGCGCTATACCGTGAATACACCTTTCCAGGAGAAATCCTCACTGCGGCGAAGCCCCACTTCAGTGTTAAATTAAGATACAGTAAACCACCGTTCATTCAAAGTCACTGGGACTGTGAGAAATCTATTTGAGCGGGTTTTCCAATTACCCAAACATACAAGAAGCGGCATGCAAGGAACGTTGAATTCACATTGCAGAATACGGGGCTGCAGAAATCCTTCTAAATATGCGGGATTCTGAAGTTACCCTCACATCGATTCATCATTTTGTTTTTCAGGTTTAGAAGCCGGATGTACTGGCTTATATGCTCTAAGTGTACAAAATTTGACAAGGTAACATATTTTACAGGTTATCACTTGCACTCTACCAAAAGTCGAATCCTGCTACTACTCAAAGTTGCTTCCACTTCCCTTTGAACCAAAAAGAATGAGATATGTCCGTTTTCAACTTTAAAAATACTTCGCTGGTTAGTTGGGCCATGACAGACGTGCTCGTTTTTCTTTATAATATGTGATATAAACTATTCGAATTCGCGTCGAAATTCGCTTCGACCAAATCACTATCAGCTTCGGACCTGAAATTTACTATTCGCACAAGCCTACTCCTGGTAATATGACAAAAATGAAACTTATAGTAATTAGTAAATGCATGTCGCGATGTAGTTTCGTACCTGTTCGTACTTATTGTTCGCGCTGTTCGTATTTCCTCCTTTATTTAGGCCGTCGAAGCGAAAATCCTGCATTCACTTTACTTGTATTTTGCCGTGTGTCGCCTATGTGCGGGTTTCAAGCTGCGACGAAGCAGCTTTTTCTCTTGCCACATTTTTACGTTTTATCCTCTAAACGAAGGACGAAAATACACGAGCACAAGGACACGATATGCTTCTGCTGTTTTCTCTTCTTTACCTCGGTGGATTCCTGTGATTCCTTGCCGAGAATGTGTTCCACCACACGCACCACCTAAAGAGGTGGTGCGTCTTGTTCCTTGCATGCTCTCATTTATTCACGGCTTCCCGAGTTTCTCCCCGCGGAAATTTGTTTGAATTCTCCTGTGCGAACTGGCCAGCGAATTCTGAGTAGTGAATTCACCGCATCAGCCGCGCCGGCCCCGCGGCGGCTAAGTCCGCTACCGCGTCGGTCGGGGCGAAAAAAACAAAAGAGAAGAAACAGAAAAAAAAAGAGGAAGAAACGACGAGGCCGTCGCGCCACAAGCACGTCTGCCGGGCCCGCAAAAAAAAAAAAAAAAAGAACGGCCGCGCCCGACGGCGCCGAGGCATGTGGGGAGACGCTGCCGCGCGGCAAAGTCCGCCACCGCGTCGGCCGGGGCGGCAGAAAAAAAAAAAAAAAAACGGCAAAGACGAAACCGCGTCGGCCGGGGCGGCGAAGAAAACGGCAAAGTCCGCTACCGCGTCAGCCGGGGCGGCAGAAAAACACGGCAAAGACGAAACCGCGTCAGCCGGGGCGCCAGAAAAACACGGCAAAGACGAAAGCGCGTCAGCCGGGGCGGCGACGAAAACGGCTAAGTCCGCTACCGCGTCAGCCGGGGCGGCAGAAAAACACGGCAAAGACGAAACCGCGTCTGCCGGGGCGGCAGAAAAACACGGCAAAGACGAAAGCGCGTCAGCCGGGGCGGCGACGAAAACGGCCAAGTCCGCTACCGCGTCAGCCGGGGCGGCAGAAAAAACGGCAAAGTCCGCTACCGCGTCAGCCGGGGCGGCGAAGAAAACGGCAAAGTCCGCTACCGCGTCAGCCGGGGCGGCAGAAAAACACGGCCAAGACGAAACCGCGTCTGCCGGGGCGGCAGAAAAAACACGGCAAACACGAAAGCGCGTCAGCCGGGGCGGCGACGAAAACGGCAAAGTCCGCTACCGCGTCAGCCGGGGCGGCGAAGAAAACGGCAAAGTCCGCTACCGCGTCAGCCGGGGCGGCAGAAAAACACGGCAAAGACGAAACCGCGTCTGCCGGGGCGAAACAAAGAAAGCCGAAAAACAACGCGCGCTTAAGCCCGAGGCCGTTGCGCCACAGGCACGTCTGCCGGGGCCAAAAAACGCCCGCGCTTAAGCCCGGGTTCGCCAGAGCAGCCGCGTGGCTGAGACATGTCGGGAGACGCTGCGGAGGGGCAAAGGCCGCCACCGCGTCAGCCGGGGCGGCGGAAAAAACGGCAAAGTCCGCTACCGCGTCAGCCGGGGCGGCGAAGAAAACGGCAAAGTCCGCTACCGCGTCAGCCGGGGCGGCAGAAAAACACGGCAAAGACGAAACCGCGTCTGCCGGGGCGGCAGAAAAAACACGGCAAACACGAAAGCGCGTCAGCCGGGGCGGCGACGAAAACGGCTAAGTCCGCTACCGCGTCAGCCGGGGCGGCGAAGAAAACGGCAAAGTCCGCTACCGCGTCAGCCGGGGCGGCAGAAAAACACGGCAAAGACGAAACCGCGTCTGCCGGGGCGAAACAAAGAAAGCCGAAAAACAACGCGCGCTTAAGCCCGAGGCCGTTGCGCCACAGGCACGTCTGCCGGGGCCAAAAAACGCCCGCGCTTAAGCCCGGGTTCGCCAGAGCAGCCGCGTGGCTGAGACATGTCGGGAGACGCTGCGGAGGGGCAAAGGCCGCCACCGCGTCAGCCGGGGCGGCGGAAAAAACGGCAAAGTCCGCTACCGCGTCAGCCGGGGCGGCGAAGAAAACGGCAAAGTCCGCTACCGCGTCAGCCGGGGCGGCAGAAAAACACGGCAAAGACGAAACCGCGTCTGCCGGGGCGGCAGAAAAAACACGGCAAACACGAAAGCGCGTCAGCCGGGGCGGCGACGAAAACGGCAAAGTCCGCTACCGCGTCAGCCGGGGCGGCGAAGAAAACGGCAAAGTCCGCTACCGCGTCAGCCGGGGCGGCAGAAAAACACGGCAAAGACGAAACCGCGTCTGCCGGGGCGAAACAAAGAAAGCCGAAAAACAACGCGCGCTTAAGCCCGAGGCCGTTGCGCCGTATCGTATCGCACTGCCCAATCAGATTGTACCTGGACACAGTCGCATCCAAGCGCCGATATCTTTCACTCATTCCACTAGGCGTGCCACGCGCCGATCCCACCCACTTGATATTATTCCTTTTCAGCCATTTGCAAATTGCTTTAAGTACTCTTTGTTTTTTTTTTCCAATCGCTGTCGAAATTTGGAACAGCTTAGATGGTTCCTTGCGGGAAAGGCCAAATGAACAGTTTGCTGAGGAATTGCCGGACCACATTTCGTGATGCTTTAAAGATGCCTTGTATGTCGAGCATCACGCATTGTAACTCGTGTCCCCTCTTCTGCTTTGTATGATTCAATGTCTTGTATGCTTGTAGTTTTATTTGCTAACTCATGTACCCACTCCTGCTATGTCTCGTTCTATCGAGGTAGCAGTATTTGTAATTAAATTAAATAAATAAATAAATAAATGCGTCGCGGGCTCGCATGACCTGCGTGGCTCTGTGGTAGAATACTGTGCTGCCACGCAGCGGTCCCGGGTTCGAATCGCGCTCGATCGCGGCTAACCTTTTGCGCACCTTTTTTTTTTTTCTGGCTTTGTCCGCGATAGCTGATACGGACATCGGCGGCTGACTGCTAATCCGCCAACATGGGCTCTCGCCGCAAAAAACAAAAAAAAAACAAAACAATATTTTCTTTTTTTTAACTGTTGTGCCTGCTAACTGCTAACTGTTGTGCCTGCGAGCTTTGTAGTTGGCGTGCCTTTAAACGAGGCACTCGGATGATTCACATGCTTCACAATATGACGCGTCAACGACGCTCCTTGTACTACACGACGTTCGTGTGAGCAAGGGCGGGGCTCTGCGGTAGAACACCTGCTTGCCACGCCGTAGTCCTCGGTTCGATTCCCACTCGAACGTTTTTTTTTATTTGTTCGTTTTTTTTTTGTTTATTTTTTTTTCTTGTTCTTCGGCAAGCCGAACTGGGCGACAGATGTCTGCAGTTCAAGAAAAAAGAAAGGGCATTCCAGTTAATGAATCGCTCGCGGCGTTGAGTTGAGGGAGAAAGCTGCGGAACGTGATCTCTATAATTTGGTAACACCACTTAGACTTGACGGATTCGAAAACTTTTTGCGGCATATGACTCGTGAAGTGTCATACGTCAATAATGAGACTATTCCAATATAACTAAGATAGGTGTTGCAGGGCCCCTTTGAATTTTTATATATACTAAAGGTGGCGTCGTTCTAGCTCGTGTCACGCAGTTGAAGGTGGTAGGCCACTCAAAAAAAAAACATTTTTTTTTCTTCAGGAGCAGCTAGCGTTGAAATGACTTTTTGTTCAAAACAAGCATGTCTTATTCAGCTTACCCAGCCATTTGTAGTTCAATATCTTTGCCAACAATTGCATTAAAAGTGGCAATCACGCCAGCCCTGATAAGTGACAGTTGGGTGGCCTAAGTCAGTAAAGCTTTGACATTTGCGTAACTAACGGTTGCAGCTATGCAATGAACTGGGATAAATATTATGCAGCAAGAATCGAAGAAGTAAGGTTAAAAAAAAAAAAACAGAAAGACGGCGCAAAAAGAGCCAATTTACACTGAACCTGTTCGCAAAAAAATAGCCGTGAAATTAAAACTATTCCGTCACTTTCGTTTATTCTATTTCACTGCACGCATATACGTGTTGTAAACCATTATACAAAATTTCCGTTCGAAGTACACACTGAGGAAAAAGTAATGAAATTTGGCGTCACAGGACTTGGAGGAAATTGTTATTGTGAGAAAAACGCGAACAACGATTTCAGAGCTTGCAAGAGATGTGCCGTTTTTAGGCATTCAAAAACAATTACAAACGCAGAGTTACGTTTAAAACACGACGTGGTTTTGGTTTCGCTATACGAGCATGGGGTATGGAAAACTTCCTGTAACTCGAAAGCTAATGACGATAGGAGGATGGTTTTTGTTGCTACACATTTCTCAATGTTCAGGCGTGCACCGAAAAAAAAAAAGAAAGAAAGAAAGCTCGACATCGACCTCGTGAAAAAAACTCGACTTCTGAAGGTGGCCCTTAAACACCTTGGTTAAACACCGCTGAAAACAAATTTGAAATGGCACACGCGCGTCGAAACAATCTCCAACAAGGCTCTTCGAAGACATTCGTATCTCCGATGCACTTTCAGCAACTCCACAAAGAAGAAATGCAAATTGAGAGCGTACAAGACCATGCGTCGGTTGTTTGTTCACCCCACAGCGTGGCTATGTTAGAATCTGTTCAAAAAAAAAAAAAAAAGAGAAACAGAAAAACAGTAAGGTTAATTTTTCGTCGCTGTGACCGGCGGTTCTCGCCTACTTTTTATCGCATTTATCGCGTTTTTTTTTTAATCGCTGCAGTCTCTGGAACTTCGGCGCACTTGCGACCGTGTAATCATCCTGCATGAGACAGTTCACACCGGCTTGAGTGTTCTAGCGCAACATTTCGTTCGTTGCAGCTTCTGCGCCCGAAGGTGGATTCAGTCCCCTAAGTATTATGCCGTTCAGAGGTAGTCTTACCTGTTTTAAGTGTTCCTTTTCTCCGCGGACCGTCCATCTATCGAACGAGCTTGATGGGTCTCTGCGCAGACTCGATGCACAGCTATTTGAAAAAGGGTTGCGCAATCGTGCATTTTGTTAAGTCGTATTTTCTTCATT
>NW_023615085.1:0-11987 GCF_013339695.2 Rhipicephalus sanguineus | reverse complement strand
GAATTTCACCATAAAGTGCAATTAGTTTCGATAATACCCACGTATGTACAGTCTTAAAAAAGAGAGTCAAAAGGGAGTCACGTCTGCTTGACTCCCTGGTAAGACTTTCTTCATTACTTAACGATGAAGTCTTCTATCAACGCCATATACGAGGATTTTTACTTGGACCGCATCAGTATGAAAAATACGGTCAAACATGCGACAAATCGTACATTTTCTCTAATATCACAATTTTTTTCGGAAAGATTTGAAGTCTATTTTACCCCTAAACATTTCTGTACTAAAATACACTTTCGTGAAATCAGGCTATTATTAATATTGGTTAGGGTGAGTTCCAGATAGCTCAAGAAAAATTCACGAACTTTGAAGATTTTTGTAGTTTTTGAAGCTACGTAGCTGGTAGTGAAACACAAAAATCGGAATAATGAATTGGACAACTAAACAGAACATCTGCAATAGCGCAAACGCGGTTCGTAGCTCAACACACAAAAATAGATTTTATACGCTTTTTCTATTAGTACAGTTTAATAAATAGAAGCGAATTTCGAGGGGGCCATGATTGTCAAAATTTTTTTCGAGCAAAAGTATTTTGCCACAATACTCCTTGTTCCACAGGTAAAAGGCACAAATTTTATCAGCAAAATCTGCGATCTCTCTCTCTCTCTCCTCTCTCTCTCTCTCTCTATATATATATTAATATATTAATATATATATATATATTATATATATATATATTATTATATATAATATATATCTATATATATAATGCTTAACAATGGTGGAGACGTGGCTAAGGACTACGCATTATTCGCAGGATGTTGTGCCTATAGTTTAGGTGTCTTATTGATCAAACAGTAGGTTGTCATTACAATGTGATCATGTATGAAATGGCATGAAATTTTTAAAACCGATCCAGAGAATAATTTTACGAATCACAGAAATTTCAGTTTGTTTATAGGATTCATGTGGATGAAGGCATGCAGACGTGAAAGAAAAGACACAGACAACCAAACGCTAGCGTTTGAGCTGTCCGCTTCTCTTCTGTTTCCGTGTTGCATGGCTTACTTTCTTCTAGAATAAACATTTTTTTTTGTTGTTTTACGCGAGCGGCAATTGTTCTGACTCATCTATATAAACTTCGAGTAGTATTTTATTTCCCTCAGAGGAATCGAGTGCACCACTGTAAAGTTGCTACAAAAACTTGTTGCGGCTGTCCTGCAACCACCACAGTGTTCCTGTTTGAGTAACCCGGTGAAGTGCCTTGTTGAGTAACAAGAGTAGCGGCACCAACTTTCGTCGATTGTCAGATGAAAACCCTAATGGTGTTCGCTCTGATTGAAGTTCTTGATCAATCTCTATAAAACTTGTTTAGTTTATGTGTATTTGTACGCTGATTTGAAAATGCAAAATATTTTTTTACTATTATGTCGCGTTAATTAGTATATCAAACATTTCATGTGCCATGTTAGGCCTGCACGAGTTACAAAGTAAGCATATCACAATATATGAAACGGGAACTGTATGCAACATAACCACCAGAATGCATGTTCTAAACCCACTTAACAATAGTTATAGTATGCTGAACATTGACCAGTAAGTGTATGTCTAGCTGGTGATTCGCTCACGAGAAGTTCTATATTACGCAACTTTTACTCAATGGGTTTAAAACGCGGGTTCGTATGTGGGCTAGTGGGTTCATGAACATTATGCCAGAACAGTGGAGTAACTCCTTTAAACTATTGCATACAGTTTTTATCCCCTAACTATAGCGATATGTCGATTTACTTTGTAACTCTCCAAGTTTGGAAAGGCTTGCTCATCAAGACACATGAATTTTTATGTGTTAAAACTGCGTTTTCTTCCAAATAATTGCATATTTGAAATCGCCACATAAGTAAACCTAAACTCAGCAAGTTTCATCAATATCGACCGAGAAGAAAAATAAACGCATTATTGTTGCAGAGTGTCTCATTGAGTACCACGAAGTGGTCACACTGACTCTTGCCAGGGGAGTGATGTACACCACTGTCCTTAAGGACAACGGAGTCAAAGGAACGCTCCAGTGGGGTCAGCGTTACCATGGCAAAGGGTCACCCTGACTACCTGGAAGTACTAGCGGGAAATAAAAGGTAGTCGCGTAGACTCCTGCGTTGGGAGTAATACATACTCTCTCTCTGCTTGTGAAGAAGGGAGTCGTTGGTCTGAAGAACGAAGGGAGTCGTTTGACACCCCAAAAGGTCATCATATGTGCAGCAAGGCGATTACCACCCGAAGGTAGTCAGTACAGACACCCTTTTTTTAAGAGTGTACTCTAATGTGAGGGCTGACGTTACGTCGCACAATAAGTTACCCTTTAAACGCCAGTGTTGTCGACGTGCCTGTTAAGCCCAC
Organism: Rhipicephalus sanguineus; assembly: GCF_013339695.2. NCBI lineage: Eukaryota > Metazoa > Arthropoda > Arachnida > Ixodida > Ixodidae > Rhipicephalus > Rhipicephalus sanguineus. The sequence continues at coordinate 9,596 of NW_023615085.1, read as the reverse complement.
ACAGCTACACTGCAAAAACTGTCCTTTAGATTCCTTCAGATCCACGAACAAGATCTACGTAGAACTTACAGATGGCTCTCATTATATGGAAATAGGGAGTACATGTTCGTAACTGCCAACGGACATATTGCTTTATTTTTATTTAGGGAGAGAGTGTTCTAGAGTCCTAAAGAAAAAGAAAGTCCTAAAAGTCCTAAAGTCGAAAAGTCTTAAAGTTGACTGCGCTGTTAAGTTATTTTCCAACCAAAGACCGTCACGTGGCTACTTTTCTTGCGATAGCAATTATATCGGCACTCTCGACGGGTTTTTGTCGTCGCCGTCATGTTCAGTATAAAGTCCAAATTGATAACATCCCACCGCGCATCGTAGGTTCTACCCGTGAGTAAAAGCTCGCGAGCAGCGGCGACGATAGCGGCTGATGCAGAGATCAAACGAGCTGGCCTATCTGCGTCACTCGGAGGGCGCATGCGATAACATCCCCCCCCCCCCGTGTTAGACCTGCCGTCGATGCTGCTTAAGCAGAAACGAAACGCCCCGCCCGTCTTGAATGAGCATGGAGGGATGCGAGGGGGGGGGGCTGCTTGAGCAGCAACTGCGAACTTTGATCCTAAAAGCGCGTTCACGATCGCTTGCGCGCTCGCTATCTCGCAGGCATCAGCAAACGGCTCGTATACTCTTTTACGCGCGCTCTCAACGCGAAGAGACTGCGAAAAGCGCACCTCTCCCTGGAGCGGCCGTATTCTCTTACACCAACGTTTTGTATAGTTACGCGAGATCGGATCCAAAAGAGTTAGCTGCCAGCCTTCCTTCGTATAACATTACAATTTGTTGCCTTCGCATTCATTGCTTCGCGCTTGCGGTGAAACTGTGATCTTTTTTTCTTCAGACACGATGCGTTTACAGAAGGCCTGGGGAGCGTGCAACTACCACTGTTCTCTATGTGAGCGGTTTAAATCTTTAACCTTTTTTTCAGGTCAACCGAGAGTGGTTAAATTTGTTGTTTTGTGCATGTTACCCTCGCGAGCAACGAGGGTAGACAATATTTTGCTGCCGTCCTGACATACTGGCAGACTGTCTGCGTCTGTTTGCCGCGAAGTAGGCATGTGCGAATATTCGAGCACTAGGAATGTTCGAAGGAATATTATAGTATTCGAATTCGCTTCGACACGAATTTAAGGTTCCGAAATTTCAAAGTATTCATAATGAACGAATAGGCGTATATTGGACGGCATGTAACCCACCTGTGAAGGTGGTTTCACTGCAGCCTGAAAGTGCAATGCCGTGAAAGCACCTAACCAACAAAATTGCGCAATGCCGCGAAGCCCCACTTCAAGGTTAAATTAACATATTACTCCGACATAGATTAATCATTTTCAGGGGCGTAACCAGAAATCTTTTTCGGGGGGGGGGGGTTCAACCATACTTTATGTATGTTCGTGCGTGTGTTTGTATGTGTGCGTGAATATATGCGCAAGCAAAATTGAAAAATTTTGAGGGGGGGGGGGTTGAAACCCCCAACCCTCCTCTTGGCTACGCCCCTGATCATTTTTTAAGTTTAAAAGCTTGTTATACGGGCTTATATGTTATAATATGTTATATGTATAGTAATTTTTAAAGTGTGACGTATTTTATCGGTTATAACTTGCATCTTACTGAAATTGAAATTCTGCTACTATTTGATGCTACTAAACGCTACTAAACGTAGCGTTTAGTAGCGTAGCGCTTAGTTTAGTAGCGTTTACTTGCAGCAAAAAGAATGACAGTCGCACATGCCTCGTTCCAATTAAAAAAAAAAACGCTGTGCAGGTTAGTTGGGCCTCGACAATATTTATGCTAATTTTTTTTATATATAATGTGTGATACATACTATTCGAACTATTCGATTCAAAATTATTCGACGTAATCACTGTTCGCTTCGAACCTAAAATTTGCTTTTCGGACATCCCTACCGCGAAGGCTTCTGTGCGGCGTTCCACGGTGCCTAATAGACAAGGACACAAGGAACATGCGGCGCTGCTTCGTATTGGTGAAAAGCGTCCCTTTATGAAAGCCTCCTTTCGGGACTGTGGCACGGGAGTACAAACCGGTTCGCTGCAGCGGCGGCGGCCTGCGCATCAGCTTCTCTGCAGTGCACGATTGCTAGCGGCGTTTCGAAAACAGATGAGCAACTCCGCCACATAAAAGTAACATTTACAGTAACTCTAGGGTGCAGTAAAGCTTTAGGGTGCAGGCGCTCGCAGCGACCCGTAGCGGCCGCCGCTACGGTCGTCTAGGGCACCGGTACCCTCATAGGCGTCGTCAGCCCTATACATTGTAAGGCAGCCGCATACATTGACATAATAGGGAGCTGCGACGGCCCCCCCTGAAGGGGGCGCACGCGGTACCCTGTTCCTCTTAGATCCGACCCTGGAATTTTCGTGGTTGTTGCAATTTCATTCCGAGCTGCGTCTTGAGAGGTTCGTGCATGCTCGCGTGCGACTGCAAATCTTTCTAGCCTCTCCAACGCAACATGCCTAAAAAGAAAAAGACAACCTGTTCCATGACGTTATGCAAAAGAACTCGTGCAATGAAAAGGCATCGATTCTCATTCAGAGCTTCTACGGATCCAGTATGCCTGCAAGAGTGGGCGTGAAACATCAAGGGAGGTCCCTCATGTGTACATAAATTTCATTTGACTGTTCGCTGATTCTTACTTTTAATTAATTATTTTTCTTTTTTATATGCACCTATCTTTTCCTTTCACTGTTACTCACATTCTGCGCGAAAATATCTGTCTTTGCGTCTCATTCACTGTTCATTTATTTTTGTTCTTGAGTAACCGCTATAATTGTCAATGAATATTTCAATCATTGTACTCAAACATTACTGCGTGAAAAATAATGTTAATAAACTAGAACGGAAAAATATCTCCTACATGTTTGTTCTCTACGCCAGCATGTGCCGTTCAGAAGAAGCTAACCGGCCCGCATGGTCTCCAGAGTTTTCTTTTCTTCGTTTTACAATTTATATCGAGCTTTTATTTAAAGCTTTAAACGAGAAAACTATTAAACAAAAAAACGAACGTTTCTGCACGCAATCGCTAGCTGCAACTGCACCATCGCCACGCGGGCAAAGCCTTTCTCTAAGCTCTTTCCGATTTCTCAGAGCTACATCGTCGACCTGCGAGCCTGTGCGCACACTGTTGTTCAACGGGAGCAACTTCGGGCTCGCACGCAGTGGTTACACCTGCAGGCGCGCCACGTAGCTGGAGTCGACTGCCCGTTATGACGACGGAGGCGATTCATAGTTTTGGACACGTGTTCTTTTTTATAGTTCTGCGTTCGTGTGATCGTCGTGCCGAGTTCTGTTTGTGCGGTCGACTTTTAACGCGCTGCCTCGCATTGTTGTATGTATTTCGTGGTTACTGACGTAAGCGCAACTATACGCGGTACCAGGCAAATAGTCACCAGATGCCGAATCTCTGCGACTGCTTTGTTCGGTGTGACCGACGGACGCGATTCATAGTTTTGAAGAACACCTTCTTCAAATGTTTCCGCACGTCAGTGAGTAGCAGCGCCGCAATCCTTTGTCGACGACGCGTTCTGTGGCCCTGGAAAATGCCTTGACGCTCGGGGACGGCCGGTAGCTCGGCGATTCCTCGCTTGGCGCACCATTGAAAACCGGCGGTCATCCAGCAGTGTACGCTGCCAGCGTATTTTTATTGCCAGAGGTAAGTGAACGTTACGCTTCGTACATTGTGAGTTAATTGTACGCGTTGTCGCCGAAGAAAATCGCATAACGTGTTGGTAGTGTATGCGGTTGTAGTTGTGAGGATTGTGCTCGCGCATGACATTTGTCAAGAACGTAGTCGGTAGTGTTATAAAGTTTTGGTAATTAGCTCGCTTGCACGCACTGCTCTACGCTAATATTTGCTGAAAGGAGACAACATTTTTGTCAGGCTCACCATTGTCATGCGTTTTATGCATGTCTCTTGACAAATTACTTGGAGTAACGCCGTGAAACCGAAGCTTCAACATCCATTTCGTTCGCACGAGCTCTGAAGGAATAATCATCAGCCACCGTGTGAATCGTGAATCGGTACAGTGGGAGAAATAAAGTGTATTTAGGGATGTTTTCTTTAGGCGTGCATTTTATTTGTCATTAAGTAACGTGACCCTCAAAAGCGTTTAGGTTAGCATTCTTGGACATTGCTTATCATCTTTCAAGCAATAGATAACATAGATTTGCTAAAAATGCAATTTCTGCAGCATGACATTGTATTTTGTTCAGTTGGTTTGCCCCATTTTTATCCTTTATGCACGTTGACCTAATTTGACAAGCCGTACTTTCAGCTGAATTTTCAATTGCTTTTAGCACTATATGTGCGTCCGTGTATTGAAGTCCCACCTCTCATCGCATAATAATAGCTTGTGAAGAACAACGCTTGTCTTGAATTAGCCATTTATCAGAGCTCTTCCTCCCTCCTCAAAGGGCAAGGTGCTGCTGGCACACCTGGTTCGGCTTTTCTTAACCTTTTTTTTTAATGCTGAAGTTTTTTGCAACGTACTGCAGGTAGCAAACAGCAGTGCCACAACAAACAGTGGAGTGCTGACCATGCAGTCCAGAAGGTGGCTGAGGCAAGTATGCTATAGGAGGTGCTTATTCAGGCAGAAGAAATAAGCATCTGTAGCCAACGTAAAGGTAATGTACAAAGTTCCATTTAATGAAGAAGAATCTTGTTTTGAGCTAGTCATGTCGAAGGGAAACAATGAGCGCTAGATAATTGAGATGGAAATGCAGAGTAACAATGTTATGTATGCCAGCAACCAACTTAAGTTTATTCATGCAAAAGGGTTATTTCCAACTGGTTCATTTGGGGGAAGAGCCCACAGTTTCCACGAATGGGCATACCTGGTAGCCGTTGCACAACCTGTTACTGTGTTCTCGCACTCATTATTATGTGCCACTTACTCTTGTGACGTTCCACCAAGGTGAAATTACTTCACATAAACAGCAGCGAGAAGGCTCTTGCTAGCCAGTTCAATTAAGACAGCGTTACCGTAGCTTTTAGTTCCAGTAAACCAGCTAAGCTGTATAGAAGAGCGTACTCCATGTTTGTCACCATGGACAGTGCATTTTGCCTGGGAACATGGCTTAGTTTTGCAAAGGAAAATGTTGCCTTTCTGTAAAACGTGGTACTGGGAAATGGCATTGTGCCAAAAATATTAAGGTTTATGACTTCTTGCAGCACGCATTGTTGTACAGGGATGTTAGCGTTTTCATAAATGCAATGCATGGTGCCTGAAGAATATAGCGGCCCACTTTAAAATTTATAACTTCATGATTTCAGTATCTGGGACAGACTTTACTGTATACGGTTTGTTTCTGGAAAGCTTCAACCTATCTTGCAATTCTTCAAGGCCAATACTGAATTTGCTGTGTACATTTGGCTGCACATTCTCATCACTTATGCTAAACAACAGGCTTGAGTGATGTGTGGAATTCTTGTCAATCAATTTTATTGATTACCTCGGACGATCTATTCTGCTTCCCACAGTTATTGGGTGCTTTGTGTGCATGTGCTATGCATGCTAGAAATGAAAACAGGGAATGCAGCTGGCAGCATCAACGAGTACAATGCCCATAGGCTATTATGAGGTGCGAAATGTTGCCACTGCTAGAATTTACATTATGTGTGCATGGTACAGCTGATTGTGTAATTTAGCACTTTCCAGCTACTTACGCAGTTGGAGCAGATGTCGATCATGTTTACTGTGGTATGGCACGGCCACCAAGTTCGTGCATTCTGCATACCAGGAAACCTGACACGAAGCAACGTATTGCTGTGATGGCAGCTAAGTGAGAACGAATGAGTTTGTCTTCTCTGTCCATTTGTCAATACCATTACACAGGCTTGTTAAGTGCATTCAAGCGGCTTTAGCAATGCACTTGCAGCTACAGAGCCAGTAAAGGCAGCCAATTTCATCATCAGAGTTCACTCTGCAAATCCCACTTTCCATAAAGGGCATTGTTTTGTGATAGCTTAAGGTCAAAACTTGCTCAATTAAACACTTCTTGGTGTCTGACATTACATGAATTATGATAATTGTTATATCTCATGTGAAATTATGCCATTGTTTTTTTTTCATATTCTTACTTTGCATACACACTTTACGACTGCACCCTCCCCAACCGAATCTTTACTAGTGCTACATTCTGTTATGGGTGAAAACAATTATTGAACTAAAAACCAGGCCAAGGAAAGCAGTATGATGCCCTGTAATGTAGGAGGATGCCACTATTGCAGTGTTTAGTCTAGAGCTGAATTTAATGAGAAAGGGCAGCAATGTAGGTCATCTGTCGATATTTGCAGACCATAATTGTGTTGTGGTCATTTTGTTATCGCAGGAAGCATCTTCAAAAGCAGTGCTACAAGGATGTGAGCAGCAGTTTCCCTTCAACGAACGGGTCAAATTCATGGAAGCCACGTGCCTGCTGCTTCTGGCCTACACAAACATGCAGCCACCATAGTAAAGTTCTTGCAAAGGTGTGAGACATCCCTATGCTGCATGGATTGAGCATGTTAATTGCCTGTTTTTTATAGCTTATAGTAATATGTCTACAAGTGTACTTCCTTCTAGTGTATATTTACATTCTCTTAAAGGGCCAGTCAGCAGGCTCCGACTTCTTTTTTTTACACCTCCCAAACAAGCTCGCTAATTCGTACAGAGGGCCGCAGGAATCACATTGTGCGAATGTCAGACACTCCACTTCTAAAAACAATAACCGCACCTCCTCTTCAGCGCTTGACCAGTCCTCTTTGCTAGCGAAGTGGTGTAATGTTGCCTATGAGCAACATTAAGTAACGCTGACTGTTGAATAGTCCTCTGCAATACGAAACGGCATTTTGGCTTTGTGATGATGCAGTATCTGTGGTTGTCACAAGTGTTGCGAATTGGTTTATCTCGCCAGTGCTTTGACTGTGCTTCCTCACCGCACCGCTCTGGCACAGTGGCACACCGAGGAAGCCCCTCTTCAGGATGGTCAGGCTGAGCGAGAAACTGAAACCAGCTGGAATGTTTGTTCTATCCCCTGTGGCTTCATTATTACACCACTTAATCAAAAAATTCATGTGACAACATGTTCACGTTGTACAAGCGTGCAGTTGTCACAAATTTTAGACTCCGGGGTTGTTTAGGGGCCCTTTAGCCTTAAATTATGAATGGTAAATTCACACGTCACGTGGTTTTCTTGCTTATTTTTTGCAATGCTGATTTTTAAAATAGCATGTCAGCTTCTGTGAGTGGTAATTTATACATTTATCATACAAAACATCCTGCTATATTCAACAAGTGTTATTATAGATTTTTCATGGCACCAGAGCCACCTGCTTTTTGCCGTGTGGCAGCTACATGGAAGTTCATTGCTATGCTGCTTTGTTTAACTGATATCTTTTCAATCAATGCGTTTCACAGTCCAGGTGTTTGGTGTATTTGCATCTTGATGTGTTTAATATCATACAAGTGATGGATTTTTTTCTGTCTTCTAGTGTTTACTTTGCAGCTATTTAACTGTGGTTTTCAGGGGCATATCTAGACAGGAACATCAATTCTGCTAAGCTTTGGTTCGAAAAGAGACGCTGAACAGGAGTTCCTTAGGTGCATGCCCTGAGCACCAGCCCTTTGGATTACAGAAATATCTAAACTGCATAATGTCTGCAGCTCCTTGCTTAATTGCATGTCTTTCTTCAACCTACAGCTCTTTCCATAATCCTTAACATTAACCTACATTACCAAGTGAACATCCCCCGCTGCAATACAGTGGTTATAATGGTCAGCTGCTGATCTGAACTGTGCGGGTTCGATCCTTGATGGAGTGGTTGCACTTTCGGTGGAGGTGCAAATCCTAGAGGTTCCTGTGCTTTTAATTTCACGTTTACATACAGAACCCCATTGTTATTATTACATCAGCAAGTGGACAGAGTGGTAATTCTAGATTGTATACATATTTAGTATAACAGACAGCTGAGCTGGTTGGTAGGTATTCATGTTAAAAAGGCAGGGCATGCAAACATGGACACAAGAGAGAAACCAAGACACCACTAACGCCAACTGGAAAGGTGGACAGTGGCACAAAATAAAGTAGACACAGAAACTTATCTGTGCATGCCCAGGCAAGAGGCGATACCTATCAATCTGGCACGCGCGATAGTCTACGTGAGAGATAACTGCTCAAGCATTTGATTTCTTCTTTATGCTAGTTAATCGACGGTTCGCTCTCTTCGTGCACTGCCATTATTGATATGCCAGGCCTCGACAATTGGACGCATTTCTTCATTCATGTGCTTGTACAAAACTGCATTCATCGAATTTTGGCGTGCATTTACGCTCTCGACAATGTAAAGGTAGATTAGGTGATGAGCCTCCAGTTAGTGATCTCAGCGTTTTAGGTGTCTTGACTCTCTTGTGTCCATGTTTGCATGCCCCATCTTTTTAACATGTATTCATATAGTGCGTAAGAGAAATAGGTTATCTAGTGAGTTATTTGGAAAGTAAGTTTAGGGCGAACACCAATATAGCAGTGTAAATTAAATTTAAGCGATGAATGCATCGGGCTGGATTAGGAAACGATATAACGTCGCCGACCGTTTATTCGGACTCGGCGGAACCGCCGAAAAAGTCCGAATAATCGGAGTCCGAAAAAAGGATTCACCAGAAAAAAGCACTTGTATTGGCCCGGCGGCCGGAAAACTTGTCAGTGCGCGTTGTACAATGTACGCTTACGCGCGGACCAAGTCGGCCTGTATTTCAGCCAATGTTTGGCACCCTGATGGTCGGCAGTAGCACTGTAACGGCCTATGCTAAATCCGCATTTGATGACTGGTGTGGGTGGTGCGTCATCACGGCAGTCACTGTCCACATGCGCTGGTTCGAGTAGCTGACTGATATCTCATCGCCCAACTCGGCGAAAACTCCCAAGGAACTTCAACCTGGTGAATAATCGCCGCTTTTTCGCCATCGTCACGGCTTTGTAGTTCCGCGTTTCTTTAGTTTCCGACGGCGCACATGGAACGGGCAGCGCTTCTGTTGTCGTATCTCTTTGTCCGAATTAGGATCCGCGTCGTACTCGTACGCGCTGTCATTCTCCTCAAACGCCGCACCGAGCCGATTACAATCTTGGCTGGCTGGCTGCTGTTCGGCCGTGATAGCCGTTCAATGGATACTTGACTGGCTAAAGCCAAAGGCAACCGTTACGTGTAGCCAACAAAACATAGCCTTCGAGATCGGTAATTTCTGCGTGGATTTTTGACACTGGCACGATCTCCAGTTATAGCCAGTGCAACATTTCAGTGCTGGCAAACCTATCAAAATTTTGTAAACATTTGATCAGCCAGCCGGAGTCCGAAAAATCGAACGGCGGACTGTGGGGCGTCCAAATTTTCGGTCGTGAGTTTACATTAGTTCAATGGGACGAGTGGCGGTGCCGCGAAGGTGTCCGAATACCGAGCATGTACGGAAATTTTCGGCGTCCGAATAAACGGTCGGCGACTGTATGGCGAAATATAGGCCGCTTGCTCTTTGCTTATACTGTCTACAGTCTTGTCCGTATGCTTGACA
>NW_023615084.1:0-60001 GCF_013339695.2 Rhipicephalus sanguineus | reverse complement strand
AATTGATGCTTCCCTTCGTACTTTCATTACAGTCAACCCAGATTCGTCCAGTTTAAATTTGCTCCCCCTCCTAAACTAACACCTAGCATCCTTTGAGAAAAGGGCGACGGTGCGAATGTTCCTGGCTGACGAAAACGCGACGCGACGCGGTAGCCTGCCCATGACAGCGTGTTATGTGGACGCCAGTGTCGTCGTTTGACTCTCGCACGCAATACGCTCCGTTCAAAACCACGCACGTCAGAAAAATGGGGGGAACACCGCGATTACGTGCAGACGTCAATCAATACAATAGCCCCGGTGCTGTCACTTGCCAAATCTCACGCTCACCACCTCTCGCCACCTCTGTACGCCTCTTTCTCCCCCGTCTTCCAAATGTAGGCAGCGATAAACAATTATCGCATTCAGCTCGGATGTCAACGCCGAAGTCATTTCAAAAGGGTAAAGCCGACACGGAGTCAGCAGTGTCGGCGTGAGCATCGGCATAAACCCCCTGCACGTCGTCGTTTCCAGGCAACCTCGTCGATTCTGTTCCATTTGCATGATTGCGGTCGCATACGCTGTACAGCCGCGGAGTTAGCGGCTGGGCGATGTCGCCTCACCGAGCACGGTCATTTTTTTCTGTTCTGTGCAGTATGCGAACGAAAGGACTGCCGCACTATGCAATGAAGTCGACGGGCCGCACCTTTCTGCTCTTAAATTGTTCCATGATTTAGACAACCAATTTCATATGGCTGAATCTGCCGAACTCCTGTTGCGGAGCCGTAACACCACAGCCGAATATATTTGCATACATGGAAGGGCATCCCTTTACTCGTATATACTGATCGGTGAAAAACGTAAAGTGGTTTACCCTTAACGTCGTTCGCGCAAGTCTGAGAACAGAAATACAGTTCGTTTATGTGTTTTTTCTTTAATTATCATTTGACAGTCGCAGCTGACACCTGAATACGGACAGCAGGTAGCGAAAAGTTGATTGAGACATGCACGGGAAGTCACTCATTTTTGGCGAAGTTTATCGTTTGAAGGGATTGAAAGTTGCTTCTTTCATGCGTCTACGCCGGCTTTCCGATCCATTATGCATTTAGTCGCCACTTGCAGCATATTATGTTCTAGTGTGTTGTCGCAATAAGGCTAGCGTCATTCTCAGTGCTTGTGCGGTGCACAACCTCACAGTATTCCTCACATGAAATATAATATTAACACTGAAGCTATTTAAGCTGGCCGTGAAAACTTCGGTGTACGCAGAAAACGCCTAGGTACTACGCAACTGTAATTGCCGTACCCGCCCTAGTAGGTTTACAACGAAACGACTTTCCTTTCCTTACAGCACGCATGAGGCGTCCGCAGAGAAGTGAAACATGGCAAGCGATTGACAAGGCGATGCGAACAGGGCGCGATAACACTACAGCGTTGCACTCTTGGGGACGGAGGTTCAGCGTAATACTCCATGTTCTTTTCTTGGATTTAGGGGTCTAAATTTTCACTGCCTTAAGCTAACTCCCAAATTTCAACACACAGGCAGGATAGGCAGGAGGTGCAGTTGTATATTGCAGTGTGCAGCGTGCATCTGCCGTGGTGGTCTAGTGGTTATGATGACCCGAAGGTCGCGGGAACGAATCCCGGCCCCGGCGGCCGCATTCCCATAGAGAGGAAATGCTAGAAGCCCACGTACTTATGTTTAGGTGCACGTTAAAGAACTCCAGGTGGTCGAAATTTCCGGAGCCCTCCACTACAGCGTCCCTCATATTTATATCGTGGTTTTAGGACGCAAAACCTGAACAATTATTATTATAGTATGCACCATACGTGTATTACGTTTATTCGTTTATTGTGTCAAGCTCCTTCCTGTCTTCATTTTCATACAGTATTCGTGGCAATATTTCCATCCGCATTTCCGGTGTTACAAATATTTCAACTGCAACCATACAATATCTGCTTTATGTAAAAATGCTGTTTTATAAGGAACAGAAAGAAAGAAAGGGAAATAGCCGTTGCTTAAACCAAGGCCGAACATATCGTCGGGCACCGAGACGCTGCAACGCGCACAAAGGAAGCGCACTTCGTCTTCCGTTCGAACTCGTATAACCAGTGAAAACATCTCGTTTCAGAGGGACAGGCCGAAAAATTGCCGCTGTATTTGCAATCCATTCCGAGCCGCATAAACTGATAAGTCCGCGCAGGCGCGCAAGAAGAATGATCACCAGTGCGAATGCGAAAAAAAGGAAAACTCCGCACCACGCTTTTTCGAGGAAGGAGCGCAGCGAGTGAATGTCGCCGCAGTTTTCTGGGCTCCACGCCAGGCCTTTTCCACGCATAGGCTCGCTTCGCTTAGTGCCGCTGCACGCTATTTGTTTCATTGTTTTCTTGTTTTTGTTGTTCAATGCACGCCACTTCGGTCTTACAGCTGTCGCTGCACTTCCGTCGCCGGATCAGCGCAAATAAACGTGCGCATGCGCACGCAGTGCGGAAGAGCAAACTTGGAAATGTGGACGAGAGTAGCAAAAGCCAGCAGAGTTCCCGAACCGATGACGAGCCAAGCAGCGGCTAGATGCAGGCAACTCCACGAGAAACTGGCGGATAAACGCACGCAGGAGAAGCTCCGTATAACTCAATCGGTAATTGCGTGCAGCATCTTGAATGCCAAGGGTATACAGGGTGAAACCATGATATGCAGCAAGTGCGATCTTAATTACAAATGTGTCTCATTACATAGAGCGCTTGGCAGACAGTAATTTATTATGCTCCAATAGGAGGGGCTGCCTCATTATGTTTTTGTGGAAAACGGTTTCTTTTTTTGTTATCGTGGAATAGAAGTGTAAGAAACCCAACGACTAAAAGTCGTGTGCCCAACATTAGACGTAATATCCCTACCGAAACTGCCCCTAATTCAGCAAGGGCTTTGCTGCAACTAGAGCATTTCAACTTAAACAATAGAAGCTCAATTCTTGAACTATATATGCCACATAACAACCGAACAAGAAATTTTTGGAAGATTATTTTGCCTATTGTACGTATTCTTGCCTGGTTCCTTTGGAACTGCGCATAAAATGAATTGGCACTTAATGCAGGAAGTGTTGTCCGCTGTAAAAATACTGGAGTGTTAAGATAGCTGAATGGACGCGTGCCTTTCTCAAGGCATTATCGTTCTCATAGCGCTGCACGAAAATTGTTGGTTTCACATGTTTGCTGCGCTCATAAAGTGTCGTAAACGAGAGCGGGCTTTCCAAAATGGCTAGCGCCGGCACGCCGCAGCGCCGGAGCTCCCTTAGGCGCCGTCAAATGAACCAAATCCGGAGCCAGCCGGATGCAGCACGACAAGGAGACGGCGTCTGTCTGCCAAGATGCATGAACAGCGCGCCTAACGCTATGACGCACACCACGTAATGTGTTACGCGCGTGGAGTTATTGCACCATCAGCACGTATTTATCATTCATGCTTCATTCGCTTGCAGCATAGATGCAATGTACAGTTTCAGGTTTAGTTTTCATGGGCAAGATGCAAGCTGTGAAACAAAATATGTGGGCAGTTGTGCTACTTAATGCTACTCTTAAAAGGGTAGCGGCTTGGGCTAGTTGGTATGTCATGACGAATTGTATAGCGCGAACGGGGTACTTGGACAGACAGAAAAAACGAGGACCAAAACGAAGCGCCCGTCCTCGTTTTTTCTGTCTGTCCAAGTACCCCGTTCGCGCTACACAATTCGCTACTCTTAAAGTAGGTCACCACCTTCGAGAAAAAAATTTATAGTTGTCGTCTAAAAGTTATAATTATGGTTTTGGCTTGTAGGGCTTAGCAGGATTTAGGCTTTAAAAAGATGAAATTGCTAAAAAATGTAAAAAATAAAATTGATAAAACTCAAGATAAGCGCAAATATGCATGTTGCGCCAACAGCCATAACTACAAAATGGTAGGTGAGATTCCAGCACGACTCGCCAGGTACGTAGTGAGGAAAATATCCGGTGCATCTAACCACCACGATGACCACATATCTAAGCTAAGGTGGGCTCTCATAAAAAGAAATTGGCGAAGCTTGCACTAAGCCGCGCAAGGCTTGAAACAGCGGAACTGGACGATTGTGAAGACTAATTTGTTCGCTTCGAGGCTGTTTTTAGGCCTTAGCTAGGTGACGCAGGTTGTTTCTAGGTTGCTTCGAGGTCGTTGCTAGGCTTTAGCTAGGTAATGCTAGGTTGTTTCTACGCTGATTCTCAGCGCAGAGCGGTTCGAGTTAAACCACAGACAGTCACGCCCTACGTTGATTCTCATCGCACAGACGTTCTCAGGGCAGAGAGCGACACGGTTGTTCAAAGTCCAGAGACAGAAACTCGCGCTGAAACCAAGCTTGCTTGCTTGTTCCTAGAGGAATGGCACAACCCACCACGGGGGATCGGCCACGACTCGTGCGGCAGTAGGATTTGTGAATGAGGAAAAAACAAAAAACAAGGGGTGTGGGGTTGCATTTCCCGTTACCTAGTATTCTCTCGTAAGTACTCGGGGTCTTCGGCTCGCCGCCGTCGCTTCGCAGGCATTTGCTGTTGGGCTAATTGTTGCGTTCTTCATTTTTAGTGGACCAATGGTGAGTAGTGGGATTTACCCAATTTCTGTTGCACGTTTGTTGGCCTAACTGTTGCCTTCTTCATTTTAACGGACCAGTAGTGAGTCGTGGGATTTACACAATTCCTGTGGCACATACTCGTTTATGATGATTATAGTTATTGTCTTCTTCATTTTTAGTGGACCAGCATTGAGTGTTGGGATTTACCCAAATTCTGGGGCACATACCCGTTTATGGTGGTCATAGTTTTTAGGGGCGAAGCTCCTTAAGGCGGCACCCGTTCGTCCCTCGTAGTCGTCGTGGTCGTAGTAGTGAGTAACAAGTCTTACGCTTTGACCTCCAAGGTGGTGCCGGTGGGAGATTTCTCCTGTGCGTTGTTGAACAATAAAAAGTTCGCAGCGTGCGCGTTAACTAAAAGCCGAATTCTTCTGTCTCTCATTCCCCATTAGCAGCCATTGGCATGTTCCAGTAGGAAACGTTAGTAGAAGTAGAAGTGTAAGTGTTAGCTAAAAGCCGACTTCTTCTGTCTCTCATTGCCATTAGCAGCCATTGTTTACCTGCAAGGTAGTGCCTGGTGAGATTTCTCCTGTGCGTGATTAAACAATAAAAATTTTGTTCAAAACGCCGTTGATTGATGAAATAAACCAACGAAAGACGCCAGATGTTTTGTAAAAGCAGAACGAAAGAACGCCAGATGTTTTTCTTAAAGTGTAGTAGTTGTACTTAGCCACCTCGCCCGATCGTCAACGGGCGAGGTGGACCGGCAACGGCGCGAGGACCCTGCCGTACGAGAGTTAAATCACACTAAAAGACATACTTTGCGGGCGATACACTCTAGTGAGCTTTCAACTTTTCGTCTTAATGTACATGATAAAGAAATTATTTCTACGAAAAACGCAAGGCACACCTTGAGCAATATGTTTGGTTTTGGGACGCTAAATGGAACCATGAGGCGATGCGAAGCCGGAGCACTTGCACGATCGCGTTCCGTTGGCTTTCGTTGGGCATGCTACCGACCTCGCGTCGTGGAACGCGCGTCCTGTCTTCCCTCTAGCCTTGCCTTTAATTCGCACAGGGCGAGCGGGGAATGCGGTCGCTCTTGGCGCTCTTTCGCTCGGGAGCGGACTTCTTCCTTGCATTTCACCGATCACAAGTGATAATGAAGGGACCACGTAAACCAACAGTACAATAAATGTTTGATGTTTAATATATACACGATGTTTCACACTCTTTATATTATGTACTGGGCGCATTTCACGGAAGAGTTTCACGGTTTACAGATGATTCCCTCCGTAGCTTCGCCCCACTCATCATCATTCACCCCGTGGATACGCTGTGATTTTTTGTTTCGTCGGATAAGAAACCATTTGCTAAACCCCTTCTTCGCTTCTAAAAGACTGACAAAGTGGACATTCTGCAGGTTTGTTTTGCACACAAGTAGTCATAGTACAAAAAGTTACCGCATGTTTTCAATCATTCTGCTTGAATGCACAGTTCCGCCTATACAGAAATAGGAAGCGAACTGTTATGTGAAAATATTTATTATAATCAACGTTATCACTGTTCGCGTAACTGCAAAATGCAAAAAAAATGATGTTGTGAGAAAAACGGCTTATAGATTTGAACCGAATGTACATGTAATAATTAAACATTCAGTATGTCTCAGATTCACAAGGCTCATAGCTTGGGAGCTCCTTTGAAGCGGCACAATCTCCTTTTGAGCGAGCGGAAGCACCTTATTTTTTTCTAGCTCCTTTTGCGTCTCCAGCTGACTTTGATGCACGTGCTCCACAGCAGGTCCACGCTTGGTATATTCATTCCATATCTTCTGTTGAGGCTTCTTTTTCGTGCTACACTTCGCCATATTTCATGGAGTACTATAACTTTCTCCTTGAAAGACCAGAACTAAATCCAGGAGCTCGCTATGGCGCACGAGAAAGCACAGACAGTCGAGCGGAAACGCGCTAAACTTAAAAAATGGAGTGCCGTAGCTGGGTAGTGAAAGTCTTTAAACAAATCGAAAGCATCATGTCGCATAAGCTTTAGGACGCACTTAGACAAATTAGCATTACGTAATATGTATACGAATGCATATTTATGACAAGATGGCAGGTGTCGTGGATTCAGAAACCTTCAGTTTCGGTTTCGGATACCTTTAGAAGGGGTCAGAAACATGGTCATAGACGGCTCAAGATAACTACTTAATTCTTTTTTAATATACTTAAATAGACAGGGAACTTGAAAATGTTAAATCCAAAACAGTAATTTTTTTTTTTTTGCAAAGAATGCGTTTTTGAAGGTGAAAGCCTTATATGCCTCATCAAGCGCGAATATTGGCCGCCGGCGCCGTCTGCGTCCCGTGACGACAAGGCAAGTGATTCAGAAAAGTCATCATCACATGATGACGTCAAAATACGACGCCATCACATGCCATCTACGCTTGGTCAAACATGGGCCGATCCCGGCAGCCGTGCAAAATCAGGTAAAGTGTAGAAAGCTTGCAATACCACCGCTCCTGGCGGCAGTGCCAAGCGATGTTAGGCGGAGAAAGCTTCCGGAGAGGGCCGGGCGAGGGTCAATAAGCCGACTAAGGAGAAAAGAAGAAGATAGCTTTCGACTTCGAGTCGTCTTAGGCGGCGAATGCATGAGGGACACTGTGAGTTTTAAAGACGACATCGTCTCACGTTATGTTAATACATCAGCGGAGATAATCTGTTTGCTAGGAATATGAAGGGGCATACTGATTCTTCTTTGATTGAAAACGCAGGCCAAATTTTTCGAAAGCTTCGCACATTTAAGAAAGAATCGCCCCCACCCCCATCCCCCCTTAAACATGACCAAATAGTCACAAGTCTTGAGAAGGCCGGTACGACGACAGGCTTTTAAAGAATAACGGAGAGTTTTGCCTCGCGGGGGCCACCCTCAGAGCGATAAAAAACGTACATACTTAGTTCAGGATACGACACCCGCAGGTATATATATGCTCGCGCGCGCGCTCATGTTACGGAACTGATATACATTATCTACGTAATAACATGATGGGTTAAATTGACCTTTAAAACAGACATTCCGCTTGCCTTTCTCCGACACCACGAACCGCTTCCTGAATTGGTGGTAGCTTCTCCTACAGTACGGTCTTATAACGGCAGAGCACGCTCTACAGGAGAACCACATAACGTACGAAGACGACCGAAACTTGACCATTTTGACTTCATGTTTAGGCTCATCACTTTACCTTTCCTTTTCGGTCATCTACTTTCTTATCTTAGTACTTTGATATTTCAACTTTCACTGTTAAACGGTAGAGCATCAGTGGAAACAAGATTGTTGAGCGTATTTTCCTCAAAAGAAAACTGCTGAAGGAAATGAACACACACACACACACACACGCACACACACACACACACACACACACACACACACACACACACACACACACACACACACATACATACATACATACATGCATACATACATGCCCAGAGGCGGTAGAGAAAGAGAAGGCTGGTTAGCGTCGTCAAGGTGTTCATTCTAGGCAACGCCCACTCGGACGAGAGGGTGGTCTTGAAGCTCCACGTTCGACGTTCTCCCACCTAATCCGAGCTTCTCGAGAGGATTCACGCCCACCTTCCAACGCACACGCACATATCAAAATGAGCCAGCTGTCACGGGTTTGAATCCGTGGCCTGTGGGGGCCGCCAAATGTGAAGCACAAATTGAGAAACGGATCGTGAAATACAATTGTAAACAAATAAACAAACAAACAAGAGAGGAGAAGGACGCTTCTTGCCACGAATTGTGGCACGCGCTAAGCTTGCCAGCAAAGATATTCACGCTCGACGACGCATAGAAGTTCGCTCTTTTTGCGAGAAGTGCTCCGCTCAAAGGAGCGAGGTTCTTGCTCGGCTGTGCGAATGCCAGCTCGAGTGGATAGCCCGCAGCGCTTGTCGACGCTCGGCAAAGGCGCGACGTGGAAGGAGTATAGTAAACAACAACAACAAAAAGCTCGTGTGATCTTGGAGAGCAAGAACACATACAGTAGAAACGGATTGCGAGCGAAAAAGTGCTAACTGTTGCCTAATACTATAATCTCGTCCTTGCGCTCGCGTCTGAGCGCTTTCTCGCTCGTGAAACACATCAGCCAGCCCTCGCTTCTCGAAGAGCGCGCGCCGTTTCGACACAGAAGAATATTTCGGTATTTAGGCTACTTGCTCGCGGAATGAAGAGTAAGCAAAAAAGATGAGAATCGGATTAAACGAATGACTTGAGATGAGACAACGCAACACGAGAGAGCGGACCGCTTTTAATTATTCTGTCAGCCGCGTCTTGTATCGGCAACAAAAGCATGTTTAGTGTGTGCGCACTAAGACACGACAGCGTCTCTCCCTCAGCTATGCGATGGCTGCTAAAATCGCATTGCGTGACAGGTACTGCGAATGCACGTTTCATTTCGTAATATGCGAACGAACAAACAAGAAAAGCTCATAGGATGTATTATGCATTAAAGTTAAACGGCTCGAAGGCGAAAACCATCTTTTTCTTTTTCTCAGTCGATGTATTCATCCTGCCCCGTCACCCTCCGAAAGCTCTCTACACATCAGGCCCGTTTTCGGGGGGGGGGGGGGGAAGGCTCTCCACCCCCCGAAATTTTGTTGAAGTATGTGTGTGTTTTTGCCAAAATTAAATAGTAAAAATAGGTGTTCTCCTTAAAAAGTTATGGTTTTCAGTAAGTACCCACCCCCCCCCCCCCCCCCCTGAAAAAAAATTTCTGCACCTGGCCTGGTGTTTCACAACCGTTGGCCAAGCGACAATTTCAGGTGATCACTTCGTGACGTCACTTCCGCCGTGTGACGTCATAGTTACATCACAAAATTTAATGATATGTGACGTCATCACGTGATAATCTTTTCGCATCTCTCGTGCTGACGCCGCCGACGGATAATTTTCGAGTTTGAGGAGAGGATTCTCCGCGTGAACACCGACGCTACTGGACGTGCTCCGCATGGGCTCCCGTTTTACACCTGAAATACGGAAGTCCAGCCAACTCACCATCCCTGTCGTTGCTTACCCTCCACGCATCAACTCGTCTGGATCATTTTGAGCCCACCCCGACACCTGTGAGTGTGATATTGATCAATATTCACCGGCTTCAATCTTCAGAACGGCGGCGGCCAGAGACGCACACAGTGTTCCTTAAGCCGAGGCGCGTCTCTACCACCGACGAGCCGTCGGGGTACGACGGTGGCTGTGTTTGAGGACAGTAGCGTTCCTTGATCAATGTTCACAGGTCAGTAGGCTCTTGTTAGCGTCCCTGCCTGTTATGCAAGCTTTTGACATTATTTAACGTGCCTCTTCGTACACGCGAAAGGCACGTACATTTTCGCCATGGAGAACTCAACCGATCCACCAGAGAAAGTTACGGAGGACGCTGTCAACATGACTGCGGCAGCAGCTATGGACACGACTCCGCCTGCGCTTACCAACGATGACGAAACGTCCCCCTCCAACGAAGACGGCTCTGCTTGGGTGCTGGTGCAGAAGAAACGACGCACACAAACCGACCTGTTGCAAGGCGCTAAGACAAGCGAACTTCAAGGCAAGACCACTCAACGTAAGCCAACGACATCGCGGCCGCCACCCCTGCCTCTCCACGATTACAAAGCCATCCTGCGCCCACTGGGGGGGCTACGCTTGGACCAGTGGAGTCGCCCCACACTGACGCGGGCTATTGGAGTAGCCGCAAGCCTACCTCCGGCCGAAGTCGACCGGCTAGTTTTCCGCTTGCGCCCCGAACAAAACCTCGCTGTTATAAGCACGCCACATGAGCACATCGCCCTGAACCTCTACAGTGTCCAACACCTGCGCCTCGGCGAGCATACCTACCCTGTGTCAATTTACATTGCTGCTCCAGACAATTCATGTAAAGGCATTATATATGGCGTCGACCCGGGAACGAGCTCCTCCGAGCTTATGGATCATCTCATTACGCCTGGCCACACCGTTCTACAGGCACGAATGATGGGTAAAACGAGCACGGCCCTCATTACCTTCGAAGGACTGCAGGACGGTGCAGGTTCCCCATTACATACGTTATTACGGCGCCGAGTACCGGTGCTACGTGCATCGTCCCCGCAAGCAAGTTTGCACGGTTTGCCTCCGGTTGGGACATCGCTCTGACAACTGCCCTACACCGAATTGCGTCACGTGCGAGACATGCGGCGTAGATAACCCGACACCAGGACACTCGTGCGCGCCGAAGTGCCGATCATGCGGAGGTGATCACTCCACAACGGACACGGGTTGTCCCGCCCGCGTCCAGCCTCCCTTGAACAAGGAACGGGTTCGGAAGGCACTTCAGCAAGAACAGCTACAACGAGATGTAGAACATCACTCCACCCCCTCGTCATCGACTCAGGGCGAGTTGCAAGCAGCAGGTCCCAACCCGGGTAGGACATTCAGATCCCGGTCCCGGTCCAGACGGAGGTCGCGGAGCAAGGCCCGCTCTCGTACCCACTCCAGGACGGGGTCTCAAACGCCACCTGTAAAGCGGGCGACCACTTCGGAAGCCACCGGACCACTGGTGACGAACCAGCCTTCCTTCCCGTTGAAAGACTTCAACCAGCCAGACAAGAATCAAGGAGCCGAGCAGCGCCCGGCGGAACCTCGGGAGGTAAGCTGGGCGAAGGGGCCTCCTCTGCTCACACCTTCCTCCGCTACCCCGTCCCAAACCTTAGCGTCAGCTCCACAGACGACACAGAATCCCGACCCGAATGCGCTTCATCAGCTCCGCGCGGAAATGGAGGTCAAATTGCGTGCTCTCGATGCTCAACTTCGACGCGAGATAGAGGCCGCGTGCACTACTATCCGGCAAGAGTTCCGCGATATGCTCAATCAGGCGGTGTCTACGCTGAAGGACACACTCAACGACACCGTAGCGACGCTCCACAACTTAATCAGTAGCAGTATCTCTACTCTATCCACCGATATACAGCAGCAGACTGAGCGAAATATGCAACAAATGCGCCAGGAGTTCGCCCCTGCACTGACATTGGCACCGATCACAAAGCGCTCCCACCCATACACACGCCCTTCCCCTCTCAGGAGTGAGGATGGGGACGCGTAACGCGGACCATCTTGTGGTCTGGCAATGGAACTGCAGGGGGTTCCGCCGCAAGCGGGGCCCCCTGCAGCAGTACATAGCCATGACCCCAATGGCTCCCGACGTCATACTCCTTCAGGAGCCCAACTGCACCCCTTCACTTGCGGGATTCGAAGCGTACGGCAGTGATTCGGGTCTCATAGCGGCACTTGTGTCTAACCGCTTAACAGTACGCATACATTCAGTAGCCACTGACATCCCCCATCAAATTATAGAAGTAATCACGCACACCAAGCGCAGCGACAGCCTGTTCATTCTCAATCTTTACAGTTCCCCTCGTGCCCGTACACACAATTTTCATTACCTCTTTACAGAATTTAGCAAGCTCGGGGATAAGTTGTTGATCTGCGGGGACTTCAACGCCGCGCACTCGGTTTGGGGATATCCCAAGAACACAGGAAAAGGAACGAAACTGTGGGACAACATATGTAACATGCGCTTCACCCTACTTTCTGACCCCGCACAACCCACCCGCGTCGGGAACAGCGTCTCGCGAGATACGTGTCCCGATCTCACGATCATCCGCGGTACTGGAGCGGTCATATCTAGTGGGCCCTTAGACGAGACTCTTGGTAGCGACCACTACATCGTCGCAACCGTCCTTCCTCTCGCCAGTTCGCGCCGTCCTGAGCGTAGAGTTCGTATAACAAATTGGGCTAAATTTCGAGAACTTCGGACTGCCAGTCCAGAAGTGGATGGCTACGACGACTGGCTCGCGGCCCTTACGGCTGACCTCGAAGCCACCACGCGGTCGATCACCACTACGCCTATCAATCCCGACGTCGACCCGCACCTTCTCCACTTGTGGGACGCTAGAAGGGGATTGACGAAGCGTTGGAAGCGGCAGCGCCTGAATCGTAGACTGAAACTTCGGATTGCGCGTATCACACGAGAAGCGCAGGAATACGCCCAGACTCTCACGAGTAACAACTGGAGGGGATTTTGCAACAGGCTGTCCGGCACCCTGAGTACTGCTAAGACATGGAGCATTCTCCGAGCACTTATAGTCCCCTCGGGCACCAAGACGCAGACACAAAAGCGGTTGCACGTCCTTACCCACTCGTTTCGAGACTCTCCCGACCGCCTTCTGCAGGAACTGCAGGCGCGCTATATTCCTTCTGGAGCGAGTCCCCAGTACAACCCGTACCCGTACGTCACAGATATGCCCAACGCTCTGGATGCCGAAATCACGATTCAAGAAGTCCGCTCCGTGTTAGAGGACATCCGCAAGAATTCAGCGCCGGGTATGGACCACATCCGATACACGACGCTTCGAAACCTGAACGACGCAGATCTTACGCACCTGGTGAACACGTTTAACGAGCATTAGCGAAACGGCACGCTACCCCAGTCATGGCGACATGCGGATATTTCCCTCATCCCAAAACCGGGGAAGCCCATCTCCATCGCAAATCTCAGACCGGTCTCACTTACATCATGTATAGGAAAGCTCATGGAGCACGTTGTCCTGCGACGCCTGCAGCCGTTTCTGGAAGGCAAGTCTTTTTTCTCGGATACGCAGTTTGGCTTTCGCCCTCACTTGTCAACGCAGGACGTGTTACTCCAGTTGAAAGAGCAGGTCTTGGGTCCATCGCGGGGGGCTCAAACCCGCGCTTTGCTTGCGCTGGACCTTAAGTCGGCCTTCGACAATGTGGAGCACGACCTCATTCTCAGCAACCTCGCCGAATCACGCTGCGGAGTTCGAGTTTATAACTACGTCCGAGCCTTCCGTCGCGACCGTACCGCAACAATTGGTATAGGCCCTCATCGCTCCGGTATCATACATTTGCCGGGCGGAGGCACGCCTCAAGGGGCTGTGATCTCGCCAGCACTCTTTAACATTGCGCAAGTTAAGGATCTGCACTATGCCATCTATGCCGATGATATCACATTGTGGACGTTTCGGGGTTCTGACGGTGCCATTCAAGACCGGCTTCAACAAGCAGTCGAGGTCGTATCAGACTATGCTCGACAGGGCGGCCTCACTTGTGCCCCGAACAAGTCTGAGCTCCTTGTCTTCCGTGGCCGCAGTAAGGATCCCCCACCCCACATCAATGTACTCGTCGAAGGGACACTCATCCCTCAGGTAGAGAGAGCACGCATCCTCGGACTTTACGTTCAAGCAGATGGCAGGGCTAGACACACCATCTCTCTACTCTCACGCCAGATGGAACAGATCATCGCCATGCTCCGACGCGTAAGCAATCGACGCTCGGGCCTTGGGGAGCGGGACATGCTTCGACTAGTAGACGCGTGCATTCTAAGCCGCTTTAGTTACCACCTTCCCTTTCACCGGTTAACGCAAGGACAACGTGAACGAGTAGATACGCTCATCCGTAAGGCCATCAAGGTCGCGTTGGGGGTTCCGCACTATACTTCTACGCAGCGCCTTTTGTCGCTAGGAGTGCACAATACCCTCAATGAAGTGCTCGAGGCCCAGTGGATTAGTCAGCGCCAACGCCTCCTTCTCACTCCAACGGGTAGACAGCTACTAACCCGCCTGGGTCACCCAGTGCCCCCTGCACCTCCGGAAACACAGGCGACTTCCGTGCCGCTCCAAATAGCTCGAGTACTTCGCGTGCATCCCCTACCACGCAACATGCACCCTGATCGCAACACCGGTCGTCGGCGGGCACGAGTGAGATACCTAAACCGCACTCTCAGCGAGGTTGAGGAGGATAGGGTCTATTACACGGATGCGGCTTGCATGGCAAACGTACACACGGCAGTGGTGGTTAGCGGCACTCATGAGATTGTAAGTGCTGCCTCGATCTCCTCACCATGCTCAGCCACCGACTCGGGCGAGATTCTGGCGGTTACCCTGGCCATCCAACACACCTTGAGCCTCCCCGCGGAAACGTACTACATAATCACCGATTCGCAAGCGGCATGTCGGGCTTTCCTTACAGGTCGCGGAATTCCCGAAACCTCATATTCTATTCTTTTACGTACATCCAAAGTTGCATCAGACATCAGCCACACAATGTACCTGCTCTGGACTCCTGGTCATGCCTCACTGCCGGGTAATGAACGCGCTCATGCGGCCGCTCGAGAACTCACCCTCCGAGCAGCCCCGCGCAGTGAGGCGGCCAACACAGAGCTAGGTTCCCCACTTCTCACTTATCACGAGGTCACACAGCATTACATACGCCAACGACAGCGATACCAACCACCACCAGCGCCCTTCACACGAGAGGAGGCTGTCGCACTTCGCCGACTGCAGACCCGAACATTTCCAAATCTGCACTTCCTGCACAAATCATATCCGACTCGCTATACCAACGCCTGTCCAGGATGTGGCGTCATCCCCACAACATTTCACGTCACCGTAGAGTGCACCGCTGCCTACTTCCCTCCCCTCCCACCAATCCTTCGGTCCACCCGTACCCCAGAGCAGTGGGAAGGCATCCTTCACGAAGGCGCCCCTGAGGTCCGTCGGGCGCTCGTCCAGCGGGCCCAGGCTATCGCAGAGGTTGCCATAGGAGTCCCGGAATAGGGACCCTCCCCGTTTTCTTTAAATTTTAATAAAGGAATGTTTTCATCATCGAGTTTGAGGAGGCATTCTAAAGCTTTCGCCTTAAAATGCGTTATTCTGAGGTGCCGCTCGTGTTGTCACTCTTTAGCTCTCCTATTTCAATATGTTGACATTTCTATTGAGGAACAAAAATTAATTAAATTAGAGAAAACATAGAAGCAGATCTACGGTACCGGCAACCGCATTAAAACCCGTGTGTATTCATTAATCTATTCAACCATAGTAATGACCTTCTGATTACGACATCTTTCACATGTACACATCATGTACAATGCCTTACACGATGATTGAAGTAATGTGATCAAGTCTCTTGCTCAATTAGGTGCGGACGCTTCATCGTGTTGTGACCAAGCCAAACTTGAACATAATTAACATAAGAAATGCATTATTTAGTTCACTGCATGCCAAGCAGACGCAGACTAAAGCTCGGTGATCTCACATTTCGTTTCGAAGACGGCAGTCGCCACCACCTTTGATCAGTCGACATAATTAGAATTTTTTTATTAAAATAGACTTTCAATGTTTGTTGTTAATGCTACTAGGATTACAGTGGCCAGAATAATACATTGTTTAAGTAAAGAAGTCATTGAATAGCCGTCTTTCATATGATACTGCAACGCAATTTAAAAAAAATTACACAATCTCCCACTAAAGGGAACCATGTGGGGATGCGAAGCAGCGCTGGATGTTCACTTGTGTTTCCATTATTGTTCCACTTGTATGTTTCATTTGTGTGTGGAGTTGTGTATATGTTGTGTACCGCTTATGTTACCCCCTCCCCCAAGCTCAATGTTTCCGTTGCGCTTCGGCTTCGCGTTGCCTTGCAGCTTCGAGAATCGCTTGCCGCCGTTGCCGTTTACGTTCAGCTTCGCGAGCGTCCATAGCGCCATAGCGCCGTTGCGAAGAAGAGTGCAACGGGCGCGAGTGCGTGCCGCATTATATACGAGTGCACAGCTGTGGCGGAAAGAGAGAAACGGGAAAGGAGAAACGAAGTGGAGGCAGCGCTCACGCCACCTTCTCGCCCTCACGCGAGGAGAGGGGGAGAGTCGGAGCATGCGCATTGGGGAGCGGACGCGTGAGAGAAGGACGGACACAGCCCCGAGCTAAAGCTGCTTCGCATCTAAAATTATTTGAGGATCTTGATCCAAGCTGGATATTTAGAGTATGTAATGGGTGCACGAAAGGAGAAGGACGGTTATCTGCCCTTGTTTTTTTAAGTTGTAAGCGATTGCAGCAAACTCATTCGAGGTAATATACCGAGCAACATCGATCATAAGATATCGCATCTGGCATGCTTCCTTTGCAACACAGCAACGCAGCCCTGACTTCCAGCAAATCCATATTGCACACGCCGTATACAATTGCGGAGAGAAACATGTAAGAACATTGTTGCAAATAAGAGCACATCACCGATTATGTAAGCTGTTGTCATCAATAAACCGGACGATGCTTTTATGGTGCGGACCATGTTGGTACAACGCAAGCATTACTCCAAGACTAGTTTTGCAACAAGGCAACACTCGCGTAGGTTTTGCAACCATGCACAAATGGTGAACCCCACTACTGGAGAAACAATAGTAGCTCAAACAATAAAAATTAAATGAAGTGATTACTAAGCAGCCTTTGCAAGCTCAAATTTGTTACTTTCCATATACCGCTCGTTAACTCGCTAGCTGATCGTCAGTGTTGCCTCTCCACGGGAAATGTTAAACATGATGTACAAATAAATGGTCTCTCAGATAATGAACAGCTTTTCAGTGCGACATTCATATGTCCAACTCATGTTCCTTTTATGAAACTTATTAGAACACAGCGCGCAGCAACACCAAATATTTATGAACCGGCTGCGTGACATTTCATCAAAAAGCGTTGAGCCGAAGTAAATTACATTTGAAGAAGACACTTTATCGAACGCCGTTTCACAGAAAAAAAGCTTCGCTTAAACGTCGTCGCAACAGTCTTTTATTTAAGGAACGTTAATACTAAGAAGTCGTGCGCTAACCGAAGCTAAAGACTTCTGGTACCGTGACTGTAATTCGCAAATGTTTGGGCTGTTCAGTACACGAAAGCATTCGAAAAGGAACATGGTCTTGGGTCACAATTAGGTTGAACAACGAATACGTGTACTGCGAACCGAGGTTTTGGCGAAAGATAGATGTCCTCTGTCATGACCAACTGGCAAGTCGCTTTGTCGTAACGTTGACTAAGTCATTGAGCTTTCGTTGATCAGCCATCGGTACAACACTTCATGTTTCTACAATCCTCTGGTGGTACAATACTCTGGATCGAAGTAAGTACATGTTCCTTCATTAGGGTGGTCACATGCGGTATCTTGCGACTTGGGGTAAAAAAAATTAAGAGCCGAAATAAAATACCGCGCCAGAAATATAGTCAAGCACATTCCGCAATATGTATTTACGTAGTTAAAACCGTGTTATTCGGCGTCAAGTGTGGAATGTATACGATGGAATACTTTCTGATTTACATCAACTTTCAAATGGTGGATAATTTGGGCCGAATTAGGTAACAAACAGCGTCGTATTGCAGATGCTGGGAACATTTCCTTGCTTTCAATACAAAACTTTTCTTCCTCGAAATAGGTGTCCTTAAATGATTACAGGTTGACCACGGTTACTGCTCCTCTAATCCTAAAAGCCTTACGAAGATGTTAAAAGGCAGTTGCTCACTACTTCCAAAACAACACAGACACAACTTTGCAGTGCATTGGGGTCCCTAGGCTATCAGCGAGCCATCATTTGCTTTATTTTATTTTTTGTGGGGGGGGGGATCGAGAATAGCATTCGTATAAGCAACTTGCAGGAAGACGCACAATGTCACGTGCATCGTTGCCGTACGTGACACCACAGCAACTCAGTTGAAGTCACCCCCGACCAGAAAGTATTCCAACAATTGTTTTCTGGGTTGCCACGCCCAGCCAATGGTTATAGGAACGTATTTCGCTAAGAAATAGAAAATAATAGCCATTTTTATGATAACCAAGACACCTTTTTTTTTAATTGATTAGGCATTTTTTCTAAACGTAAGAGTGCAGAGAAACAATAAAATATTTTTCTGAGATTTAGCATGTCAATACCACGATAGGATTTATCCCTTTCTCTACCGAAGAAGACCTGGGCTCGTCCACCCAGAAACAAGCATTTGGGTGCGTCGTAGTTAAGCAACCCTCATTCGTTTCGCTTTGTCCTCATTGGATTGAAAAGATGGCGCAGTAAAAAAAATGTTGCAGTGGCTTAGCTGGGCTATGCCAGGATAACGTAGCGTTAGCAAAGGTTCAGCTGATTATTCTTAGCTTTCCTGATTGTCTAGGATTAGCTTGATTATCATGCTTACTGCTGCTCCAATGGCACACACACGGTATACGTATTATGTGGCACACGTATATTATTGCCAGGCAACTACTTCGGGATCCGATGGGTTAAGCTTCTCCGCTCTTCTGCGCCGTTGAGCAGCATTTGTGCTCTCCTTCTCCATGGCTATACCACACTGGCAAACGCCAGTCAGAGGCGCTATCAAGCGGCTCCAGGGCAGTGTCAGACGGCGACTGCACAGCGAAGGCGAATAGCTGCGCGCGCGCCGGCGCCATTATGTCTGCCACGGCTACGACGTCACTCCTCTGGAAAGCGCAGACCGGCGGCGGCGGCGGATTGCGCGGGAGGTGCCGGCTCCGGTGCGTGACATCACTGATCCTCGCGCGTGCGCAGCACGGCTGTGGAGGAGCCACGCGAAACTGGCTCGGCTAGGCCAGTGTAACTAACGCTACAAAATTCTGGGAAGTTTGCACTAAGTCGCGCGAAGCTCACGGGCCCGTCACCGCTCGCTGGGCAACCTACTTCTATATTTCTCTATAGAGCTGGGCTCTTTCTTTCTCCCTCTCTTTCTTTTTCACTCTTTTTGTCTGTTTATTTCTATTTCTATTTCTTTCGGTCCTTCCTTCTTTCTTCCTTTACTTCTTTCTTTTCTCTCTCTCTTTCTTTTGTTTATTTCTATTTCTATCTTTCTTTCTCTATCCTATTTTGTCTCACTCTCTCTCTCTCTCTATTTCTCGCTTGCTTCCTCTTTCTTTCTATTTCTTTCTTTCTTTCTCTTTCTTTGATTCTCTCTCTTTCTCTCTTTCTTTTCTTTCTGCATTGCTTTCTATTTCTCTCTTTCTCATTCTTTATATGCTGTGCTTTACTCTCACTCCTCCTTTCCCTCCTCCTCACCCTCACTTTCCTTACCTACCCCCTTGCTTTACGATACTATACAAGGCTGTGCTGCGTACTGTCAGCGTGCCTGCAGAAAAACAAAAATTAAAAAATAAATAGATAATGTGCCTGGATAACATAGTGGTTAAGACGCTCGCCCGCGGGTCGTGGGTACGCGGGTTCGAATCCCGCACCTCATGAGAAATATTTTTTGATAAGATTTTCTCTTTCTTTGCATTTTTTTCTTTCTGTCTCTCTGTTTCTTTCTTTCTTCGCCCTCCTCCTCGTCCTCACATCTAACCTTCGCTCTGTGCTTCCCCCTTGCTATAGGCCGGACAAATCGGCGCACGTGTTCTCGGGGCGAGGAAGAAGAGGACGAAGAGAGCGCGTGCCGGTTCATGATGATGATCATTTTGGGTCACGACATTTTACGCCGAGATAGAACAGCTTCGTTGTTAAACTTAAAGAAAAAAGGGACTTGATTCTGCTAACCGGAAATCGAAAATGGCGTCCTCCTCTGTGCGCGAGCGGCGCGCGCGTGCCAGAGACAGCTCCGTTCAGAAAAAAAAATTGCGCTTGTTCGCCGAAATTTGGTGCAATGCAGAAGAATTTTGTTTCTGCGAATGTGGCGAAGACCACAAATGACAGCATACTTTTTCGCAATCATCGGATTCGGACGACAACTGCGTCCCGGGGCTATCGGCAGCGGACGCCGTTAGATGTAAGCAAACACCCATGGGTGCGTACTAAATTTGTTTTCAAGGAGTCGCTCGTCCCTGCCTTCTATTTGTAAAATTTCAAAGACATATTTTCTGCACCGAAGACTGGAGAGGTCAGGGCACTTTCCGTCGTGCAGTGCAGTGAAGCCAATACTCTGCATATTTTCAAAAAAAAATCTTCTCCGTGCATCTTGCGAATAAAGCGCCTCTGCACAGTCAGCATACCGACAATAGTCGTAATAGAATATGCGTAACCTCATTATTGGAACACCCGAACTCTGCATATGACATTACTATGTCCTCTTAATCAAGGATAATTATTCCACATCGTATATTATGCTTAATATTGCGCCTTCTAATACGACGCAATCGTACATTGTAAGTATTCATCGGCCGCACAATAAGCGCGAGTGCGCCGTCTCAGTAAAAGTTATGCTAGCCGAACACAAAAGATTGAGCGATCTCAGAATGCTGCTTTGAAAAGAATATCAAGTTCAGGGATTCTTAACTAAGTACATGCGAACGAAGAAACCATTGCGCCATATTTAATGAGATTTTTTTTTTACTTGAGAAAGTTGAAATTAATTATTGTAGCAAGCGAAATGTTCACTTACGTCGGCGACGTTTCATAAAAGATTGCTGAATCTTGCAACATGTAAAAAGAAACCAGAGTATAAAGAATAGAACTGGCTTATTCAACGATAAAAAAACACGTCGCAGAAGATCTACAGCGGAGAACAATGATGTCATAAACTGTTCCCTGAAATATATTTCCAACCTGCCTGTAGTACTTTTGAAGCATCTTTTTAAACTTCTTCAAGATCTTCACGCAAGCTCTAATGTCATATATCAAGAGTTGTGCTCCGAAAATGCTATATAACGGCGTCAGCTAACAGAACTGCGCTATCTGTATTCAGGGCAAAGCTACGTACTTTGTAAACTTTATGCTTTATATTTTTTTAGACTTACCAATTTCTGGCAATGCATGTACAATAATTCCAGGGCTGTAGATCAAAGTAATTGGTCCTCTCCCTTTTTTCTTTGTCCCGTTGTAGCGCTGTCTACCCGTAGTTCAGTATGTATCAACAAGCTCGCATTAACACTCTGAATCAAAATATTTGTCACACGCTCACTCTAATTAAGTTTTATACAACAAATGCGACATACATCTATTTATATCGGCCTAGGTATTGTCTCACAAAGGCAAGATGCTTTTTACGTGTCTTTTAATAGGCTAATTGGGGGGCGCGAAGGTCATGCATATTTTTTACCGGATTTAGGATGCCCGCCAGATGTCGCTAACTTTTCATCAGTGGCGGTCGCGATTGATATCTTTCCGTTATTCATCCAGAAAAATATTTGGACGGGGAACGTAACTGGAGCTGACGTTTTGACAGGACTCCCAACCTCTAAGGTGGTGGAGGAGGAGGGTAACATGGCTGTGCTGTTTGTGGTTGGGAGAGAGCAAAGAAAGCAGTGACTGCCCTGACGAGGACAAGCCCTCTTGCCGAAACGTCGGCTCCAGTGACATCCCCTGTCCAAGGATTTCTCTTCACTTCAAGCCTCCACCATTCCCTGAACTTCTGTTTTGATTAGTCAAGTAGTCACTCAGTCATCATTCTTTAAAAAAAATTTAACGTCTTAGAGAAGGACGCATTTCGCAGACGCTCGCGAAGCACGCTAATTCTCTTCAAACGCTATTAATGTCACGCCAGAGTAAACTAACACTCGGCTAAAACGACAGCATTCATTATTTCAATTTGCTCCTTCCCTCAGCCTCGCTAAACTTCCGCTCGATGTGATTCGCAGCCAGCGTAACTGTCAGCGCTGGCGTCGTCATCTCACATGCTCCCGCACGGGAAGGCTGCGAATTTCCGCTCCAGAAGCGTTGACTGCCCGAGCGAAGATCGATAATGTTAATGAAGTGGCAAGCGTGACGGCGAACCGAGAGTTTGGTGCGGCCTCCGTGGAATATCAGGTTGCGGAGAACTGTCGTGCTGTACGACGAGTGAACCCGATCCTCCTGCAGCGGAGGTGCCACGTTATTCTACACCCGCTTTCCTGGATGCCCCCGCAAATCGGCCGCCGCCGCTACAAAACAAGTATCGCGTCTACAGCTTTATACAGAACCCTTTCTTTTTGATATATAGAACAAAACAGCCATTAGCTTGCGGGCTGCAGTTGGCTCGAGCAACCGAATATTTAGCGCGCTCTGAAAACACCATGTTGTGATATCATGTGGGTCAATTAAGAACTTTCGAAACAAGGTGTCTAACTTGCTTCACCAAAGCGAGCGCTCGACAACGGCGAGGGCGTGTTCGATTATCAGAATGACTTTCTTTTAATTAGGAAAATAAGTCGACGAAAATAGCGCAGGATGAAAGGGAACACGAGAAGAAGACACAACGAATACTCGTGTTCCCGTTCATCCCGCGCTATTTTTGTCGACGATGTTGTACCAAAAAGCCCAAATCGAAACTCTGCTCAAGAAAAAAAGGGCAAGTAAATCCTCATCCATATCGCCGAATTGAAAATTTTCATTAGGAGCTTTACAAAAGAAAATCAGATGCGTGATGATGTGTGCAAATGAGGAGCCTAGACCGGAAACATTTGATACACGTCTCTCTCTCTCTCTCCTATTTTGTCAGCTATACAATTTCTAGAGGCAGACATGACCTAATTAGCGCCTGCTGCATGCTCGTCGTATCTTGAAAACCTGAGGCATTACTTGCGTAGAGGCAGAATTCTCATCGGGGCATACTGTGGCAGACTGCCCTCATATTTCTGAGGATTTTTATGTCAACGTAGTGCTCCGATTAGGAGCAGCGGAGGGTCGAGGAATCGGAATTAATTTCCAACACTTGAGTACACTTAGCGTCTACCTCAATTTGAACACGCCTTTTGCGATTCGTCTCCGTACCAATATTAATGGATGTCACGGAAATGAACGTCGAGGAAATGAACGAACGTAATTGGCTGCGCGTCACTATGTCCTTAGGTTGTCTTCGACCAAAGGCGTGTCGTAAAGCTCGAGAAATGAGGATCGCTGGCAGTTCGAATGTTCAAACTCGTCCTGGTCATGCACCCCCTATATTTACAGGGTGTCCCAACTATCACGCAGTACGATTAAAAAAAAGAGCAACGGCATTTCGCAAAGCAAACCTAGTATATATTGTTCCCAGTACCCTGAAGTAGCCACTACTATTTTTTTGTGAATGAGGTTTAATAATTGGTCATAATTATGTTTGTAACTCGACAAGTACTCACCTAATCATCAAAATGTCATCGAGCAGTATGTCGGCATGTTCAAATGACATCTAACGGCGCTATTTTCAAAAGCGTACTAATTACGGGCTCATTTTTTCCTGCTGATAAAAAAGGCCCACGAAATAGGAAAAATGGCACGTAATTGCACTCCCACGTCCAAAAGAAAGCAGCACCCTCAAATAGGCTTACTGCAAGCAACCGCTTTGCCTGCCATCGGTTGCCAGAGTCAGCGTTCCGCATTTTGACAAGAGTACAGGACGAGCGCGAACAACTTCCGCCGCAATATTAAAGCGATTCCTTCCGCTCAATTGTACGCCGCTATCATTATCTATTGGCGGCGAGGAGTTACGGAGTCGCCCTCTATCTGACGCGCCTCGATTGCGTGCTAGGCAGGATGCCGCCGGCGCGCGCCCCATAGGTTTTGCTGTTGGCGCTCTACAAAATCACCTCGCGGAAGCCCTCCGGGACATTTCTGCAGCTACTTTCGAAAAACAATGTGTTCTTTCCTGTCAAAAGAATAATTTTCGACAAACAGAAAGCACAAGATAGTTTACAGTCGCTGTTTCTTTGCAGAAAACGGAGCACCCGCTTCACACTATCACCGCGATAGACCTCTGAGCCGGCTTCTTTCGTAAAAGGTATAGTCAGTCGCTGAGTGCGAATTGTGTGAAATATCTCGTTAGAGTAGACTGCCTGTATAACCAAGCGGAGCATTAGAGAAAGAAGCCTCAAACCAGCGATCGCGCGGGTTCGCGACGACTGACGGTGCCTCTGCATGTATGGGCGTCTGCATGTATGTTCGTACTGATGGTTTCGCTTTTGCTACGAGCGCGTTTTGGCACCGCGCTGTGAACTTTAGGCCGCAAAATGTGAGAATTTGTGAGTACAAAAACAACTACTGTTGCGCGGTGGCTATCAGAGCAGTTCCAATACAATTTCATTACAACTACGGCTTCGGTGCGCATGGCAACTTTGTGATGTGTCGTCCCGACGATTCAGTGTTTTTTTTTTTTTCGGTCTAAATTCGTGTACGTTTCAATGTCATTTGACAAGTTGTCTCGCACTGCGTATTGATGGCCTTCTCAGAGGGCAAATGCCGCTGCTTCTGTTTCTTTATTCAGTGCATTCGTTTCGTTTGCTGCTCACACAAAACGTGAGCACATGCGACTTCTTTTTTCAATGCTCCTTAATTATCGTTCCATTTGCATTCCAGTGAACTTGCCGCTCTCTGTCATCAACAAATTCATAGACCAAAGCTTCACCACTTCGAGATTGCTGGTGGAAGGAGAAGTAGTCTACGAGATCGAGCATGTACAGTAGCATGCAACGCCAAGGAAAAGAAAGAAAATACAGTAACGTTCGCCGGACTTGTTCTGCAAACGTCGGCTGTGAACTAGGACCCACGTGAACTTGAAATAGCGGTGAATAAAATAGAAGTTATTGCAGCAACCAGCAGCCGCAAAACAGGATAGTAAATATTTGACGAGTACCCCGCAATTTTGGCAGCAGTGTCGTGTCTAACGCCAACAGGGTGGCATCTTTCCCACGTAAATAAATGAGGCTCTAAGAAAATACATGGGGTTGGAGAGGCCCAACGTGAGTTCGAGTGGCACAAATTTGGGCTTTTTAGCACATAGTGTTTGCGTCAGAGGAACGCAAGCTTCACTCAAAAAATGTTATTGCCAACATAAATGCAGCACACAGCCGCAGCATTTGACTCTCTCGCTACGTACGTCCACCAGCAAGCGTCCCGTAGCTTATGAGGGCGAGGGCCAGATTCCTCTTCAAACGGGAAGATTGACCGTCGCGGCGTCAAGACGAGTGACGCAAAAACTAATCGTCCCGTGATGACGTCACCATATGACGTCATCATGACGTCACAGATCTCCTAAATGTGTAACTTCATTATGACATCACCATGACGTAACATAACGTGATGTCACATGATGATGTCTTCACGTGACATGGTCCCTTTACATTGCCTCCGTGATCGGTGGGCCGCTCACGGAGGCAACGCAAAACGTCGAAAGTCCTAGATGCTTCATCAAACGGGATGATTGTCCGTCGGCGGCATCAACACGAGTGATGCAAAAAATAATTGTCACGTGATGGCGTGATCTTATGACGTCATAATGATGTCACAGATCGCCAAAATATCTATCGTCTTTATGACGTCACATGGTGACGTATTCACACGTCATGGTCGCTTTGCATTGCCTCCGTGATCGGTCACGGAGGCCGTGCAAAACCGCGTTAGGTGCAGAACACCTTTGGATGGGGGCGCGGGAGAATCAATACATCGACTCACAAGAAGATGGCTTTCGCCGTCCAGTCATCTTTGGCGAGTGCATAAGGGACCCTGTGAGTTTTTTCATTCAACGAATCTAAACAATGACTTGCGCATCTGGAG
This sequence comes from Rhipicephalus sanguineus, assembly GCF_013339695.2. Lineage (NCBI taxonomy): Eukaryota > Metazoa > Arthropoda > Arachnida > Ixodida > Ixodidae > Rhipicephalus > Rhipicephalus sanguineus. Next base: position 34,153 of record NW_023615084.1, on the reverse strand, counting down.
CCGATTGTGTGGACGCTGAGCACGGGGCCGACGATCAAGAGGTCGCACGGGAGGGTTCTGAGATCGTATCGCACGTGGTAAAAGGTAGCGCCTTTTCCTTCCTGTGGCAGATAAGCATCATTTGCCGGCGGGAAGCGCGCGCGAGCCATTGTCTCAGTGCGCGCCGTCTGCTACTCACCGAACATCGCAGACCCGACGCAGTAACGAAATTCTTCGTCGCGAAAGTGCTTGTTGCACACATGACTCGTAGCCGATGGCTACTTGCCGGTTCTTAGCCTCACAACCCACGCTTCATGCAGTTTCTTGTCCTGCAGTTACCGGTGCAGGCTGACACTGGGCTCCGTTGCGTAAGCCCGGCACTGCGACACCGAGCGGTAGAGCCCCATGTTCGTCGCCTTCGGAGGCAGCCACTCTATTAAAATGGTTTCAATTGAGCAGAAAATGTGAGAAAACTTCTGTATTTGAACAAACCGCAGCGCATGTGGTACTTGAAACTCGTATTCAAAGCACACGGCAGCGCTCCACAAGCAGCCGACGCGGCCGCTGAGGCCACGTGATCCTGCCAAGCACGTCACGCCGACGTTGGCGCCGGCGTTTCTAGTGGTGAGCCTCGAGGCCAATATCTGACGGCCCACTGTTCTTATTGAGAACACGGCCGGAGCACTGTTCAGATTATGGCGGAGTCAAGAGCAAAGCGGCACGTTTCTTGGGTCAGGGAGTGGCCGATAAGGCGATCCATACTTTTTTCTTGACTTCTTACACCTTACAGGGACCCCGATTGATGCCGCTGCTTCCTGATGCGCGCTGCAGTCCAGTCACGTGTCACTGCTCAAATTTCGCGGACTTTCTTTATCAACCGGAAAAAATCAGCACGTAATTGTAGAAAATAACGCAGAAACTGTAGAAAATAACGCAGTTAGATGTCATTTGAGCATTCCTACATGTACATCATTGGTATCTTGATAATTAGGTGAGTATTTGCCAGGTTACAAATATAATTAGAACTAATTAATTTAACCGCATTAACGAAAAAAACGGGTAATAAAAATTCGGCAGATCCCACGTACCGCGTGAATTGATGTTATGCGAAGCGTGCGCAGGAAGCTGTCGCAATTTTTCAGATTGAGCGAAACGTTACGGAATAACGCTAGAGAAATGTGCAAATGGTCTACGCACACACATATTTTGAAGAGCCGCACATGTGTTATATAACCAGTCGTTTATAGTTGCTTAACGATACCAACAGCAACATAGGTGTTACCAATACCAGACGCAGTAAGCTGATATGTATATTCTTCAATACTGGAAAGCGCGAATTCGAATAGGACAGTGAAGGAAAACAGATGCACAGCACAGGTGCTACTCGCAACTAAGCTTTATTCAGAAAAGGTTCCGTAGATACATACACAACCGAGCGGCACGCGCAGGCGCAGTGCACGTGCGTTACAGTCACAGTTACAGTTGTTAGAGTTGCGTTACAGTTTTTATGCTTATACTTATCCGTTATGACGGAGAACGAAAGCGTTTCACGAATCGGTGTGCATGTGTGGAAGTGGTTCGTGGCGGTTCTTGAATAAGGCCATCATCGCCGTGATCAGTGAACATCAGCAGCTGCACAGGAATTGTTATCGGATCCGTTCTTGATCGCGGCTACGAACTGTCTAAATGTAGGTAAGTGCGAGGTGTAGTAGAGCTGGTAGAAACCACGGATGGCTTTTACGAAGGAATTATCTATGATGCCTCCTGTCCTGTGGCACAGAGGTCTTGTGATGCCCTGTTCACATCCAAGCCGTCCTTCATGCTGTCTAAGAACCAGGCATTGTTGGGTTTTGATAAACCAATGATGAAGTCACCGCTAATCATGAGGGGCATGGTCCTCTCGGCAGAATTACTTCAGGAAGCACTGACCCCGGTTATTGCGTAATCCACATGGTCGACGTGGCGGACCACGTGGACGAGTGGATGGTTGCCAAGCATCTTCCAGGGGTGCTCTGTCTTCAGCTCCCTAACTGTCCTGGCGTCGGCCGCTGTGGTGTAGTGGTTACGGTGCTCGGCTGCTGACCCCAAGGTCGCGGGTTCAATCCCAGCCGCGGTGGTCGCATTTCGATGGAGACGAAATGCCAGAGGCCCGTGTACTATGTGATGTCAGCGCACGTTAAAGAATACCAGATGGTCAAAATTTCTGAAGCCCTTCACTACAGCATCTCTCATAATCATGTCATAATTTTGAGACACGAAACCCCAACACTTACTATTACGACCACTTTCCTTCCGTGTCAATGTGTATGTTCGCGGTTACTACGTTGATTGACACTCTGTTATTACCTGTGGCAACCGCCTAACATGAACACTAGTATGCGCGTATGCGCCACACGTGACTAGGGGAAAGGCTTTCATGACGTACGCGACAGGCATTTTGCGTTATTCATGTCATCACCAGTGAATCGTGTTCGTCATACACTCACCCTATGCCATGGAAAGTTTGGTAAGTTACATCCTATGGAGACGACCGGGAGAGCGCCCAGACGTAGGCGGCTAGATAGATAGATAGATAGATAGATACGTAGATAGAAACGGCCAATGTGCCTGAGGTTCGCTAAGAAATGCTTCGCATTTAAAAAACGTATAAAGCCGAATGGAAGGCGAAGAGCTTAGTCAAACCATAATCTGGTGGTCTCTCTTACGCTTGAGAAAGAAGAAAGGTAGGAAATAAACCAGAGTTATAAGAAAGAAAGAAAGAAAGAAAGAAAGAAAGAAAGAAAGAAAGAACACCCTTCAGTGAAAAACTTAGTCACCTAAGAACATTCTACATTGAACTTTTATATGCCTGTTGTGTACTACATAAGGGATCGCAAAACAAAGTGAAGCGAAAATAGGACAGGAAATGGCACACGACGCAAGTAAGTTTATTCGTGGCAGACGAAAGTTACCGACTACTACGATACTCCCTAAGGCGAAATTTGAGAGCAGCTTTACGCGTGCTTTCCTGGTCGCCAGACAACATAAATCTCAACGGTTTGCATAGTGCGCTTCCATACAGGCAATATACTCTTAAATTTATCGAACGTTACAATAAGAATGACTGTCGTGGAATCGTTTAATGCTGCTCTATCCATTTTGAACAGCGAAAAGTGGACAAAATGAGCGAACGTACGTTGGCACCAGTAGGGTCTTTTCGTGGACAGGTTTCCAAGTCCGCGGAGGGCAGGGCCATCTGGTGGCATGGGAATAAATCAAAATGCCACGCCACCTGACTGTCACGGGTGAGGAGAGACGCCTAGAGCGACGCGGCACGCGAGGCGTTCCTCCTTAATCTTTCATCTTTCGCTGTACTCGCTTGCTCGGTTACGGCGAGGGACAGCGATAGATGACCCTCAATGCTAGAACGGGCACCCGATAGCTTGAAGGAGAATGCGACAGCATTCTCATACTCGCAAATACCACAATCCGACCACAGACACAAAGTGATGACAGTGCGTGCTTACTGTAACACGCAATCACATGCTTGAAATTCAGTGCAGTGCACAACCAATAGCGCATCAAACAAGCAACACGTATTATTGCACAAAAAGCACATGTATACTGCGGCCTAATTAAGGTGCATGAATGTCCTTGCACGCGCTGTCAGTTCCAGAATAAAACTTAATATTTCTGCAGTGAAACAAACATAGCAGTGAAAGATTATGATTCCTGTTGGTGGCGTCATTTCACTTCACTGTGCATTCGGTTGGAACGCAATAAGTAGCGTGTTCTTAGTAAATATTAAGAAAAATATCGAAACTAATCGAACTTGAGCAACCCTGCTCGACAGCTCAACATTGGCAAACGTCGACTTCCCCTGTGCAAACGCGTTACCAGGAGATGGGACATCGCTTTGTTTCACAGCAGAGAACAGCCCACAGAGTACCGCAATATTTGCATACTTTACTACAAACTACGCTTTCAACAGAGGAGGAGACAACGCCCGTTAACCTTTTCTACCTCTGGCCGTCACACAAGCACACACACACGCACGCACGCACACACGCACACACGCACACACGCACACGCACACTCCAAACTGAGCTACACACTCGAATACAGGAATGTTGAACGAAAAAAAAAAAGATATGTTCGCACAGCAAAACTCACAGCCGTCTGCGTTAAACGATCAGCATAAACTTCACAATACAATGAGTAAAAACCAAGGCCGGTACTCCACGATGCAGACTCGTCGGTCGGCTAAGCGAGGCTGTTATGAACAAAGGACCGCTAGATATTCACGCGTACTTGGGCACAAAACGCGGTGTCATCTTGGTGCTTGGCGCTTGACGCTTGGTGCAGAAAAAAAAAAAACACGGACTTAGCTATATAAAGATGCGAGCAGTGAAACGCTGCGTATTCACCGCCTAGGCACAGACGCGCAAAATGCTCCGCTGCTTCCAGCTCTACGCAGAGCGGAAAACATGGCGGCGCAAAACCAAAACAAATAACAAATTATTTGACGAGAGAGCTCCCCGGAGCACGAACGAAGCATAAACATTCCCAGACACTGTTGCGGTCGAAGAAAAACTCAGCCGTGAAGCGGCGGGCTCTGTATAGCGTGCAAGTCCAGCATTCATGTCACCTTCGTCTGAGCTAGGTACCTCCCAATCTTTCTTTCTACCTGTAACTTGTGCAGCTTACCAGAAAATTATCATCATCATGAACGGGTATGTGCCACAGAAATTGGGCAAATACTACTGGTCCACTAAAAATGAAGAAGGCAACAATGAGTCCAAGAAATGGCTATAATCACGGGTATGTGCCAGAGAAATTGGACAAATCCCGCTACTCACCACTGGTTCACTAACAGAGACAGATAGAGAAAGCTATAGAAAGAAAGAGAGACAGAGAAATATGAAGAGAAATAACGGGAATAAAGACATAAAAAGATAGAAATACAGAGAAAGATATATATAGAGAAAGAAAAGGAGAAACACAGAAGGAGAGAGAGAAAAGGCAGAGAGAAAAAGAGATAGAAAAAAAAGAGAAAGATCAAGAGCAAAATAAAAAGAAAGAAAGAGAGAGAAAAAAGCAATCACATTAGACTTCAGAATCGTCCAGTTTCGCAGTTTCAAGCCTTGCGCGATTTAGTGTAAGGTTAGCCAATTTTTCCTCTGTTCATTTTTTTCCCTAATATATCGATAGGATATGGACCTATCACTGAAGTTCATGCCGCTTAAATTTATTCTCTCGATTCAGCTAGCCTCGTAATTATGTTAACATAGCGCAATTTAAACGAACGCCAGAAAGGAAGGCAGACAAAGAGCGGCGCTTGAGTGACAAATTAGCTAGGTGTGAATTCTCACTGTGTAAGTCAATCACCATAGATTTGATACACAATACGAAACAGAAGTCAAGGAAAGCTGTTTAATTTGTACCAAAGAAGCTTCATTCACAACGCCGCCATTTCACAATGTGTTGGCATACAAAATCTTGACGGCTCCATACAGCGTAGTAATGCAGGCTCTTTGTTACAGCACCTTTGAATAATATTACGGAGCGGAGGCACAAACGAGGTACATGAACGCGCGCACCGCGCCGTGTGGAGTTCTGCGCGCTTGTTCGTGTTTCTGGCTTTCGTGCACGTTTATGTGTGCACCGATATCATTCAAATATGAAGGGGCATTTTTTTTTTTTGTTGTTGTGGTCATCGTTGATGTTCGCTCTCTCCTGATACCTTCTCCCCGCTCTCCACAACTTGCTTCATATTCATCCAAATGATAACCGCGTAAGCACAGAAAGCAATCTCAGTTCATTTTATCAAGACAAGCTATTCCTGCATGAACGCGGAATTTTCACTTCTATGTCTAAGGTAACAACAGTTCGAGAAACGGAAAACATCGCTTGGTTTTACAAATCCTCGTATGCTAATTTCCCTTTCCTGAATATATAACAACACTCATTAAGCTGCGCTTTCAAGCCTATTGCGGTCAATGCAAAGAGAGAGTGAAAGAGAAAGACGACCGTGATTAGCAACAATTGAATCACTGTAAACGCACTGTGTTGCCGCTTTCGCACAGGTATGTCGATGAGATTGAAACCTTGCGATGGCTAGACTGCACTAAAATTATAATCTGATGCTCACCATTATTACCAACTATGTCTCCAGCAATCTCAAGCAGTGCGTAAAGCGAATATTCATTACATCAAGGAATCGATTATATTCGCGGTATTTGCTGATCGTCAGCAGTCACTGATAAGATAGTCACTGATAAGCACTTTTTCTTGAAGCAATAAAACCTGAAGCGTGCGAAGACTACCTGTCATACCGCTTATATTTCAAGAATATAAAATGTGAAATTTTTCTGCAGCTGGAGATTCGTGAGGCCGCTTTTGGAATCTTTTTAAGAAACTTCCACATGAGACACAACCTCTCTCAAAAGGCAATTATTTTTGCCCGGAGTCCTTCCACGTTTCAGTCCTTCCAGAATAGTCTCGAGCAGGCCCGTAGCCAGGAAATTTTTTCGGGTGGGGGCCCACTTGCTGAAAACCTTGACTATTTGAGAAAAACGCCTATTTTTGTTATTTATTTTTGGTAAAAACGCCTACTTCACCAAAATTTTGGGGGGGCGCCCCCCCCCCCCTTCCTGGCTACGGGCCTGGTCTCGAGCTTTTCCAGATTTTCTCTGTATTCCAACAAGTACGGCTTCATATCACCGTGAGCATGATAGAAGATGAAACTTAATTACTCTGTCTGATACTGTGTCTTCTATTGCTATTACAAATAGCAAAAAGAGCCAGCGACACTTTATGGGACAATGATTTCATAGCAAAAAAAAAAGTTTTTCGAAGCTTCAGAATATATTTGTGAATTCGTGGGGGCCTGCACACTACAATGTACGACCAACGATGTGCCCTGATAGTTTTGTACCGCTCCCGGAGACTTCAAACTGATGTACCTTTGTTATGTATCTTCGCACAAAGCTTGTTGCTACTTGCGCGTGTTTTATTTTTTATTTTTTTTATTTGGAACATTACCCGCAGCGCCATTTAGGCATTATTGCGGGGGGCACAGTCCTTCAAAGAATGAATAAGCAGTATTGCGGCCAACCAAATCGGCTAGTAACATGTTCCATTCGGCAATCGCTTGTGGGAAAAACGAATGTTTAAACAGGCCAGTTCTGGGGATGTATGACCGTACTTTAAATTTGTGGTCATGACGAGAGGACTGATAATGGGCTGGTTTTAGGTAATCGTAATCTGAAGAATTAATCCCTGTTTTCTTGTTATAGATTGAGTAAAATATTTTTTAATCTCAGATTACGTCTTCGGTTTTGTAAAGATTGCCAATTAAGATCTTTCTTCATATCTCGCGAGCTTTCAGTTCGGTCATATTTACCCAGAGCAAACCTTGCTGCGAGGGACTGAATGCGCTGAAGTGCATGAATTTGTACTTTTTGAAAACGGATGGAAGTATTCTAGCAACAAAGCACTATGCACGAACAGCCCGAGTCGAAAACATCGCGTCGCACAAGCAGCGAGCGCGCACCGTGAAACGGACGAGCGACGACGGCACGCCTTACCAACCGCCAGACACAAACTTTCCAACGGATTTCAAAGTCGGCGGAGGAAAGCGCGCCATGCGCCTCCCGCAGGAGAGGTTAGTTGATCCCGCCAGAGAGGGTGTTGAAGAGAGTTTGGAGAAAAGAGACGGAACGCAGATTTTAACTCTGATCCCACTTCATGGATGCGCCTCAATTTGCCATACCATCGGTTTCTTTCACTAGCCTGACCACGGTGCGTGCGGCGCACCAGCCTGCTGTCGCCTCATCAGCCGAATACGCTAAACAAAGCCCAAGATGTATCCGCACAGTGTCAGCAAACATTGGGCGCTTGAGCTAGCGCACTCCGAACTCCAATATAGTACGCTCGATGCGCTCGAGCGCGACGCCTTCAGAGCTTAAACGGCAATGTCCCCTCCGCTGCTTTCGGGGGCGCGAACGCGTCACATGTCGAATGTCTGCAACCTCCGCATCCGCTATCGCACTTCGCCCGTATATTGAAGTAGCGTCGCTGGCAAACAAACACCCTCGCGCATGCGTTTTGTATATGAGCTTGGGTAAACTGATACGCCAGTGCTTGGGGGGTGCCCTGCGAACATGCATACGATTGTGGCTACACTCTTAGAAAAAAAAAGGTCGGCATATTCATTAACTAAATACTACCGTTACTTGTCACAAAATACACTAGCCTCTTAGTAAGTGAGGTAGTAAAATGCAGGTCAGTGGAACTTGCTACCTAGTTAGTGAGTGAATAGTACTAGCTCGAATGGCTAGTCCATCACTAAGTTGTTCGTAACCGCGCTAGCAACTTACTAACCGTATTAACTCTACTACATTTAGCCAATAGAGGTAATTACGCCTATTTTGTTTATATGTGCGTTTGCATTGCCATATAAGATGATTCTATTACAAAAGTACCTAAAGGATTAAAAAAAAAACGAAGTGGAATTCTCCTCGTACATTAACTAATGGCCGCTAATACTTCATGTAATTACCATGGTTAAGTACACATCACAGCAACATACATAGAGGCAAAATTGATCACGAATGAGGACCACACGCAAGCGCGCACACAGAATAGCAGGACTTTAACGTAGCCGATATCTACTCTAGCAGCGGCTTGAAGACTATTTGTGCGCCTACTTTGGGATAGCACACCGTGTACTGGTTAGCAACCATAGAATTTAGAAGAATAATTGATGTTTTCTACACAATGTCGTGTGCCCTCATATTTGCTTATATGCGTGCCATCACGTAGCACGAAACTTTAATTCCAAGGTAACCAATAAAATTAAAGTTTGTTAAAATTTTGCTAAAGACTGTCACGATTACGGCAAAGTATACTGCGCATCTACGAAAGATAGGGCAACGTGGGTGGCTAGTAGTTAGTTGAAAACACCAAGTAAACTGTCTGGTTAGTGAAGGCAGCACTTTACGACCTTTACTAACTGCTGGCTAGTAAATACATTTCTCGAAGGTAGCAAAATACGCTCGAAACTACTAAATGCAAGCATTTACTAACCATTTACTAACTTTTTTTCTAAGAGTGTAGTATAATCTCCAACCACTCTGCCCTGCTGGTAGGCATTACACGCTCGCATGTACTCTCAATTACAGGAGGGCCAGCTATTTGGTTGCTGATTCATATCGATAAGCTTTGTCATGCGCACTAGGCCACACTAGGCACACGCCAGAAAGCTGTTAAGCGTGCGTAGTCGATGTTGCGACCACTTTGCAAAACTTCAACGCCTCTCTAACGCAATGCAGGAAGTTGCCCTCAGCAACAACTTGACGGACCTGTGTTGGTGGGGTGACGCTTCGTTTGCGTCGCCCTTGTCGCACTGCTGCTGAATGTGGTGCTCAGAAATGGCGTCAGTAAGTTACGTGTACAGCTGTGGCTTTCTTTCATACTAACATTCAAAGCGAATGACATGCTGTAGTGAATGACATCCAAATATGAATGATATGCATGAACTGCAGAAATGACAAGATACCAGTCGGCGAAACCGTGCAATATATTCTTTCAAAGACTAACAAAACCTAGAAAGAACAAGAAAACGATAAACACGATACTATAACACCTATCAGCGTCCTCACTGCATACCGTGGCACATTGCCCGTACAACATGAAAGGTGGTTACTTTCATTGTCTGACAAAGCAATCGAAGGCCCACTCACGCACACGCTGGCTAGCCTTGCCATTTATAAAGCCGCCAGGATTTCTCGTGTCAGCTGGTCCCTATGTCATATGACAGTAGCACAATGCTGGAAATTGCCATTATTGGGAACGCAGCCACAGTCTCAGAATGTGGATCACTGTGGCTACGTTCTCGGTTTCTCGCACTGTGCTGTGTGATGCGTTATAAGGACCAGGTGACACGAGAAACCCTGGAGGCTTGAGAAATATCAAGGCTATAGGCAGCGTGAGCGGCCCCTCGAGTGCTTTGTCGGACAACGATAGTGGTTGTACCTTTCACATGGTTGTATGGATTGTATGTTATGCAGTGGTGATGCTGACAGGCTGTTTATAGTAACAATGTTTTATCGAGAGCAGCATTCTATGCACGTTGGTAGTACGTCAGTACCTCAGCACAGCTGCGCAACAAAAATGCACGGACTACACACATGAACAAATGTCCACGTATTTTTGTTGCACAAATGGTTTTATCATTTTCTTGTTCTTCCTTCTTTATTGTTAAAGGCTTCGCAAGTATATAGTGCGCGGTTTTGACAAATAAACCATAGTTGTATATCTGTTGTTTGTGTCTCCTTTTCTCCGGTACTCCGTCATTCGTGGTTTTTGTTTCCTAGTAACATGTCATCGCCGTAATTTCTATATGGTACATCATATTATGCATGGCATAACAATAACGACATGACATGCAAATATGTACTCGCGTAAGAGAGACACTGTTGCTAAACTGTTGGCTAGTGAGAAGTAATAGTGCCTACAGCACGAGTACCGACATAACGCCAGTCAGTAAAGCACATTTTTGGAAACCCTGCATTCTCGACGAAAATGTGCCATGCTTTTTGGTGCCTTCATTACGCAGCTTCAATTTCCGCAGTGCATAAGATCTGCCGGATTTTTGTCGAACGTAAGTGCAACCAAAATTTAAAGCAATACAAAACGGTATACTGTCCATCATGCATATTAAAAACTCGGATGGAATTGCAGACATTTTCTAATACGGTTTTTTCTTTTTCAGCCGAGACAGTGGCGGGAGTGTGCGAGCGGTCTGCCGGACTCACGGCACAGCATTCTTAGTGATAAGCACCCATGTGGAATAAATTAAATTTTTTGTGTTACCCCCCTGCCCCCACAGCCCACTTCAGTTTTACATGCTCGTCATATTTTTGTACTCCTGAACAACGCAATTCTGTTATCCCTAACACACCATGACTAACTGGAATAGAGCACTTCCGTTTTTACAAAAAATAAAAAGAAAAGGGTTGTTACTGTTGAACGGGCTGCCCGTGAATTATTCCTTTATTATGCATGAAAACAGAGACTTTCGTAAACAGTTACTCCTGTCAGGTTAGAGGGAAAATGTAGACGCCTAAGCAAGACCAAAAGAAAAACGAAGCACAGGAAGAGAGCGTCTTGGCGCTCTTTTCCTGCGCTTCGTCTTTCTGTTGGTGGTGCTAAGACGTCTAAATTTTTTCTCGAAGTTATGTACCAACTAGCCCAGCAATTAGTTCAAGGTACTCCTTTCAGATTTTCTCTCTATTTCTCTTTATTTTTCTTTACATTTTATTCTTCGTTCTCAAGAATGGATAATAGATGGTTTCGTTTAACACGATGTATCGTGAACACACCGGAGTGGTAAGAGTGGATGTGGACTGGCAAGAGCAACTTCACCCTTCTGGACTCGGTCAGGTAAACTCCGATGGACAGCATAGTCACTATGAGTGTCTAACAAAAATTGTGAAGCTTATTAAGCTCCAAAATACTAACTCTGAAAAGCCAGAAACAATACGTCCATTTAAATGCTTAGCTCCACTTTGCACCGCAATGAATGGATTAGAAATAAGGCTTATTTTTATTTATTTCAATACTCTCAACGTCATTGCGGAGTTATTAGAGAGGAGGGTTGTTACAAATTCATAATGACGATGGAAACAGTGGGGATACGTGACAAAAGGAAGGAAGCACATGACGCAAGCGCTAGCCAACCAATCAGTGCACGTTTATTGCAGCACTGTGCGTTGAGTCACAAAAAGTCACTGGATCCCTCATGCATTCGCTTAAAGAAGCACTGGCGCAAAATTTGGCATCTTGTTTTTTTCTGTTGTAATAGGTAGCTAACGACCCACTCATCATAGCTGGAAAGCTCGTTCGCTCAAGCGTGCGACGGATAATTATTTGGAGACGGTTTCATAGCGCCCAGCCCGAGTTTCGGTTTCAGAGAGCGCAGAGTGAGGCGGGATGCAAAGTTGTTTTGATGTAAACATAGCTGCCTACGTGAGCTCACAAAACCGCGCGCACATGAGCGCCGCGTTGACAACTCTTTTCAATGAAGGCTTCCTGAGTGCCGCTATAATCCACTCTGGAGACGCTGTAATATGCGTGACCCCCCAAAATACACTGCCAAGGCAAGGACATAGCATTCGTACTCCCTTGCAGTTGAACTCTTTTCCTAGAAAAGGTGCATGGGCGTCCGGAGGGGGGTGCAAGGGGGGGCAGCTGCCCCTCCCTGGAATTTCGGATAATGTTTTTCTATGCGGTAGTAATGAGCTACACAGCTTGATTAGCACACTCAGGTCCCGGCCTTCTCTATTTCCAACCAAGTTCGCATGTTCCACACTATTGAATAATATTGCAGGCCATGTCGTACGGCAGTGAAAAAAAAGCTGTCAATGCTGGATCTCCCCCCCCCCCCCCCTTTTGCACACCCCCTGCAATAAGTTCTGCGGACGCCCTTGAAAAGGTGTGCTATGAGAGAGAGCTCGCAAGGATGGTGGTAGCAAACACAAACTCGTGACACAGGTGGTGGTTGATTGTTTACACAAAAACCAAAGGTGCGCTTCGCTACAGTGGCGCGAAACGCACTTTAAAATTGATTTCAGATATGTTCTACGCTGTATTATCCGTCGAGTTTTCGTAGATGATACGTGTGTGTCCGCACAAATCTATCCCACAAGTTATCTTGCTTTCAAAATTTTGTGTCGGGACTCCTCTAAGACGACTGGAATGCTAAAGCAATAGTGTAGCTGTGCTATCTTAATCATCATTGGAACTTGAGATGACACATAACCAAGCACACACTTTGTTGATGCATCAGTTCATGATGATGAATCAGCCCTGTGTAATACGTTGGCCGCTTTCAACCACCAACTCACTACGAAGTTTGCGTGGTGTTGAGGCCCAACCACATGCAGGCGACATTCGAGTGACGGCGACGAGCGACAGCGACAAACAGGTTCCGTCGCGCTGTTGCGTCCCGACGGGCGAAACCACATGTTCGCAGCATTGTGCAAAAAGATAGTTGATCCCTCTGTTATAGGAATCGGTATAACACGAAAGTAAAACGTGTCGTCACAGAAGTAGTTGATTGCTTATACACTCTAAGAAAAAAAAAGGGTATGCGTGACTCTTTTCGGATAGTTCTGACTTGCCACGTATAGGACTCTTCTAAAATAGTCACGGTGACTCTCTTGGTGGGTCAGGGTCGGCTCGCTCTAGGAGAGTCCCTTGACCCTCTAGGAAGAGTGGAAAGAGTCTCATCCGAAGGATCACGTTACCACTTATAGGGAGTCAGACGACTCTTGCCGGTAACACACCTACGGGGGTCAAGTGACCCACAACGAAGCGTCAAGCGACTCCACGGGTATTTTAAGGTACTCATTTGACCCTTGCTCTACTTTTGCGCGACTACTGTTGAAAATAGCGGAGTATTCATTTTAAGCAAGTCTAATAATACTTGCCGTTCTGCCCAGCGACTGCAAAAAAAATAGTTAAATTTTAGCATTATTTCATTAAAACTCGTCAAAACAACACATATTTTCCAGCAAAGTTATATAGAAAGCGCGAAAAGATGGTCAGTGATTTCCAATTAAGAAGTTAAGGTATTCCTCAATTACATGCTTGTATGAGTATAGCCAACTAAAATGTGTGACCGTGATGTGCACAGTGTCATATGGTGCTAAATAAACAGCAGAAATCGGCATCATGCTTCCATATTTATTCCTTATGATTAAGAATAAATCAAGAAGTGGTGACGGCTGGAGGCATCAGACTTGTGGCTTCCTAGATTGTCGCTCCTGTTCAGCGTGAGCACTATAAAAACGGTATCTGAAAAGCAGAACGTGATATTATGATCAGAAAATGAAATTGCAGTAAAGGTTTGCAAAACCTACACAATAAGTGGTTCACGCAGACATAATAAAGGCTAACAACAAAGCAACAAATGCAAACAGGCATGGTAAGGAACCAAGTTTTTTGCCGTTATCGTGTAAAACACAACTTGCAAATAGTAGCTTTGGTAACATGTCACTTGGCGACAAATTTGCAGCGCAAGATGATGTGAGCCTCTTTTAAATAACAAAAGAAATTGGTTTAGGCTCCTTTGCGTGGGTGCCACTCACCTCTTTTCCTACGTCGTCTTGTCCAACCAAAGGAAATGTAGGACCGACTGCCTCGTTGACAGGGCGAACGCCGCTGTTGATTTTCCCATCACGAGCGGTGAGGCGCCAGACCAGAGCGGCACCTTTGTTTCCCCGAGTGTGGCTGTCAACTGAAGTGAATAGGCGGGTGAAGTGATCCGGGATTCTGGTAATAACCAAAACACATACATTGATTATTTGTATTTAAAACCACCCTTTGTTCAAAAAACCGTTTTGTATACACATCTGCCACGAGTGTTTAGTTGAAATTTCGCAACGAAAACAAATTTTCACGTAAAGGGCAGCGGGAACCTCGTCTCGCAATAGGCACTGGCTATACACGAATGAAAGCACTTCTTTTCTGAGAAATCGCTTCAAAATTTGGTTTCAGAATAAACGCGGTTTTGCGCCGGCTTGCCCCGACACCCAAGCACATCCTCCGGCAGTCAGGGGCACGCCGTGAGCGGTTACTGACCGCATGTTTTACAAACGTAACCCATACTCAGATAAACACATGCGAGTACGAGGGCCCGAACGACACCCAGCGCGTGCGTACACCGTCTACATCGATATGAGACATGTCATATGCTAGAATTACCGCACATAGCTCCCACAATCACGTACACTCACTCGATTCTGTTATAACGCCCAACGTCATCGCAGCATATGCCAACCATGAAAACAGCAAACAGAAACGAGGGAAAAGAGTGCATGGCGGCGGCCGCAACAACGCGCGCCGTCGAAAGCCTCTAGCTTTTTCGCCTTACCGGCGAGGCGTGTCCAACTTGAATGACCACCGCGTACGTTCTGGAAGCACCGTACTATATCTGCACCGCAAACTACCGTCTTTAAGCCAACAAAAACCATTATATATAGTGCGTCTGAGCGTTCTGTACACAGGCATTTTTTTCCACGTTCGCACGCGCGGAAGCACGCTGCACACTCAAGGTCGATGGAAATGTTATTATGAAGTAGGCTAAAGTGCATCTCAAAACAACATCTTGCACATTCAGTAGTGCAGACACAACGTGCGATCAGGAACAAATGACCCTTGATAATTGTTTGCATCGTTCGGTATAAGGGAGCTTGCACAACAACGCGCACAACGGTGGCAACTCGTTAACGGACAGCTTTAGTTGGGCATCCGCAACAGCCCCGCGGACACAGGCTGCCGTTGAAAATGGCTGGCAGATAACTTCCGCAGAGCTGCTGCAGACGCCCAGCTAAAGCTGTATAATTAGTACCTATGAAAGCAGTACACTCACCGTTAACTGGCGCCCGTTGTCCGTGTCCGCAGCTCCATGAATATTCCGCCCTCCAAGCGTCACTTCGTGCGCGGAGCCGGCGTCAACACCACCGAAGACGCGCATGAACAGACACACAACTCGCGCAACCAACGCAACCTCGAAACGCATTCCAATAGACGAGGAGACTGAGAGAGGAGGCAGAAGCGGCGCGCCACCCCGTCTCCGTCGGCGAGCCAACGCGCCACAACGGCGCCAAAGGGCAAGCGCGCGATATGTATGGCGTATACGGCGGCGCCTTCACGGAAGGCAATCGAAACGCGCATCAGGAGAGTCCCGTGACTCGAGCCGAAATGCTAACTCTCTTTCTGTGCCAGTACCTACCAAAAGGGGTCAAATGGACACCCGAAGAGAGTCACGCGGCCGTCACCCTCTTTTGACTCTTTTTTTAGGGGCGAAGTTACCTATATCATCACCTGGTCGGTCGTCGCTCCGTCCGGCGTTCCTCCGCCGTCGCGTCTACCGTATCATTCAATAGATGGCGCTGTCCCATAGAGATGCATGCAAACCGCAGTTGGGTGACGATATACTAGATGGCGCTGTCTCATAGAGATGTGTTCAATATGGTGGTTGGGTGAATGCACGCTAGATGGCGTTATAGGTGCCGCTGCTCTCAGATTGGCTGCTGCGCCCGTTATCTCTCATTCTACTTGATCGGCACCGTACGTGGAGGAGTGCGCTTGCCGGATTGTGCTGCTTGGCGGACCGTGGACGACTAGGAGCGCCGGGTGCGGAAGGCCGTTGTGTCTCGTGCTCGTCGGCAGGATCCCGAGGTGTGAGCTCGAGAGGCTGCGGCCAAGCGAACGCAGCAGTAATCAAAGCGGCGTATCGCTTTGATTACTGCTGGGCGAAACCACTGAACATTTCACGGTGTAACCATGGTTGCTTCAGGAGCTTCGCCCAAGCTCTTCATCATTCACCTGTGGATATGCTGTAATTTTTTTCTTTGAGTGTAGTGCATTGGCATATCACAGCTTGTATAATGTCTGCTGTTGTTTGGCAGATGTAGCGCCGCCTGATGTGGACGCACTCACGTTGACGCCTAGTGGCACATCTCAGCAGCGACGAACAACGCCCATAATCATGATTTAGCCCTTGCGGCATCTGAAGTTCTTAACATATACGTGGGCACCGCATATGGTGAGTCCCGCTCAAATATGGCATTAACAAGCACAATAAGCACTGATACTCAATATGCACTTCAAAGCGTCGTGAAACGCGGATAGAAATGCTACGCGCGTCGTGTCTTTCCTCTAGCCTGGCTGTTAATTCTCACAGGGCGAGCGGGGAACGCGGTGCGACAGCCAGGCGAGCGTTGGAGAGCTATTTTTAGGGGCGAAGCTCCTTAAAGCGGCACCCGTCCGTCGCTCGTAGTCGTAGTGCGTAACCAGTCGTAACGCTAGTACCAGATCTTGACCTCCAAGGTGGTGCCGGTGGGAGATTTTTCCTGTGCGTTGTTGAACAATAAGAAATTCGCAGCGTGCGCGTTAACTAAAAGCCGAATTCTTCTGTCTCTCATTCCCCATTAGCAGCCATTGGCATGTTCCAGTAGGAAACGTTAGTAGAAGTAGAAGTGTAAGTGTTAGCTAAAAGCCGACTTCTTCTGTCTCTCATTCCCATTAGCAGCCATTGTTTACCTCCAAGGTAGTTCCTGGTGAGATTTCTCCTGTGCGTGATTAAACAATAAAAATTTTGTTCAAAACGCCGTTGATTGATGAAATAAACCAACGAAAGACGCCAGATGTTTTCTAAAAGCAATACGAAAGAACGCCAGATGTTTTCTAAAGGAATGGTTTTCTAAACAATGAAAATTCACAGCGTACATGTAAAATAAAGTGAGCTGCAAGTCGTCATAACTCTCATCGAACCTTTAGTATAAACGCGCCCGATCTCACGTCGGTGATGATGTACTGGGCAGAATTCACGGAAGATTCACAGTTTACCGATGAACCTCCGCAGCTTCGCCCACTCATCATCATTCACTCCGTGGATATGCTGTGATTTTTTTTGATATGGATAGATGCTATGAGGGAGGCTTGGGCTAAAGCCACCATCTCGCGGTTTGTTAAACGAAATTACACTTCCATTGAAAACGCGCCGAATGGGACGGTCGCAGCAACGGCGCGTTTTTTTTTTCGAGCCTGGTGGCACACATAACAACATCCCGTTATTAAGGGGAAGCTCATGGCATCCATCCATCCAGTACTGTGAGAGGAAAGTGTGAAAGATAAAAGGCGCGTTCATGTAACCCCCGTTATGTGTTTGGCGGTAGCTCAGTGCGCTGAACGCCCGCCAGCCATCGGCATGGACCAAGAGTTCATGAGTTCGACTCCTGTGAACAGAACTTTCCTTGGAGCTTTCATTATTTACCAGTTGATGGCGTTCATATTGCTGACGTATTTCCGTGCCGGAAGTCCGACATAAAAAATAAAAAAATAGTATGAGCGACCAAGTGTCATTGTTGCTCAATTGAAAACTATCGCGTGCATGCAGGTAAATTACGAATGATAGTATAAGTTTAATGGTTTAGGTACGATGAGCGGTTTATAGACGGGACAGCAGTCAGTTCCCAAAACGGAGCCAGCACGAGCACGAGCACCACCCACAACAACCGCCTTCTTCGTCGTTTCTCTACGGGTAACCGTATTTATCAATACAATCATTCTCCGGTGGAAAAGGACCCATCCTGGCGACCTATGGCACATGTAATACTGGTGGGTTGCCGTGAGGTTTTAATCGGTCGACGTAAACCTTCTCGCGCCCGCGGCACTGTTGATCCCTAGATGGCTGAATAGGCTCAATAACGTAGTTGGCCGGTGAAGTCTGGCGTAGGACTCGGTAAGGAGCGTCATACTTAGGCACGAGCTTCGCGGAAAGGCCGGGAGTAGATGAGGGCACGCGCAGCCACACGATTGTTCGAGGTGAATATGACGAAGGAGATAAGTTTCGGTCATGAGAGTGTTTCTGGCCAGCCTGGTCGTGCGTGATAAGCGAGCGTGCGAGCTGCCGACATTACACAGTTATAGTTTAGCGGGTTTAGCGGAATAGCGGGATCGAAATGCGCATGCGCAGTACGCTAAACGACGTGTAGCGTTTACCGTACGCACGCTATTTTTCAGATTTAGCGTTACCGTGTTTGAGTGGTTAAAGGACCCCTGACACCGAATTTGTAAACTCGAGATGCTTGTGTTGTTTGATAGTCCTGCATGCGGGGGCACTTCTGACCGATTATGAGTGACGAGTGTTGCCTTTAAGATATTTTAATTTGGTTTTAAAGTAAGCCTGAGTGCTCATCTGAATTTTGAACTCCTATCAACATAACCACTAGTATGACGTAGACGTAGGCCCCTTGTGACGTTGCAGAGGTAAAGCAAGTGTTGTCGACGTCACAGACAGAAATATGCGCGGTGCATGCACTGTGGTATATTGCGAAGCATGTTTGCTCTCCCACCTTCTCCTTCTTCGGTACGTGTCGGCAGGCAGCGTGAGCTCTCCGTGTGTGTGTTCTCCAACTGGCAGTTCAACAAGCGCGTGGCTGACGTCACCCAATACTGAGCGCATGTCATCACGCGTGCCCCGAGGCGCGACCGCCGCGGCGCGGCGCTAGTTTCTTATCCTCTTTCGGCGCGCGTTTTGAACCTACACTAAAAATGACCATAATTAACGCTGCCAGGATTAATTAGACATCACATTGGAGCATTTACGGTGTCATTCCGTGGTTACAAGACATAGACCTACTTATTACAACATAAATGTCACAAACAAGAAATCGGCTGTCAGGGGCCCTTTAACGTACTGTACGTAAAACATGGCGGCGGTTTTGGACGCCCGCTTCGAAATGAATTTAGCGTTGATGTGGACGGATTCACTTCTTTCACAGCAAGCAACTGTGTAGAATGGCTTCGCTTGTCTCCAGGTAGCTTCGACGCCCGAGTATTACGGATAACTTGGCGTAGTTATTGAGATCGCTTCCTATTTCGAACGTCCCTAGCCTAACTAAGCGATCGGTGTAAACAAATCTGCAACGTAAAAATTTCCACCTTTGGTGCGTGGTTCATATTTATTTACTTTTATTGCTGCTAAAAAAGTAGTAATATTGCTTCGTGCGGGGATACAGGCGAGCATTCTCAGTTTTTTTTTTCTTTTCACTTTTTTTAACGCATTCGCCCTCCTCTAGGTGGCGCCACGGTCCCAGCTTAGGCACGTAAACGTTATCCCGCTAAACTAAAACGCGCTGTCGGCAACGAACGTTTGCGACACGGTAACGCTATTCCCTTAACCCCCGCAGTTAAATTTGGGTCGATGGAGGTGATCCCGATGGTTCGGATGATCGTGGCGACACGTTGAAGGACTGGACAGGCCCGGTTGTCAGATCCTGGCAAACTTGAGTTTATTTACACACTTGATGACAAAACAAAGGCCGGGGCGGCCACTGAACAGCACTCGCGGCAACAACTGGGCTGGGCCCGCACCAAGCGTTCAAGCCCTTAAGAGAATAACTCTAAGTCCTTCGTCCCTGGATCAGAGTCGGCGCCAAGCACGACCTCTGTCCCTTCCGCAATCTCTCCGTCGAGCACCAAGCTCTCCCCTCTCCTCTCATATTTCTTCCTTTAAATCCACCCTGTCTCGTCTGAGACCGCCTTACGGGACCAACCCTTTCGGTACTCCACCAATGAAGCAGAGAACTTTGTTTCTCTCAGAGACGTGTCTCCGCCTCCGCGTTCCCACGCTTTGCTGCCCTCACTATGCGGCAAGCCAACTAAAAACGCCATCAATCACATACAAAGTACACTGAAATGCACCACACCAACGTGCCCAGTTTACTATGCCGTCTCGAACCTTGTCTGCGACAAGATGCCGCCGCCTGTTGCAATTACTGCAAAACCACGTCGGTGCTCCTTCAGTGAGGACCGTCGCGACGGCGACACATTGTTTACGTTGTCAGTCTCCGTGAGCTCGCTTCCGCCGTACGGGTGACAAAAGGTCGCGGGGTTCGGCTACAAAGGCGCGGGTAGAGGCGAACGGCCTAATGGCCCTTCCGAGCGCCCCTTTTCCGTCACGCGCCATCCGCGATTAGTCACCGTTGATCCGTACCGGGGAAATCGTCCCCCGAACATAACTCCTTCCAACCCAAGAATGTTGTATGTACGCTTGTTGTACATTCAACTTCAAAATTCCATGCGGGGGCGGGGGGGGGTATTCACGCTCAAGGGCGCTGACAACGTTTCGAGATTGCGGTCCAGTTTCATCACCACTTAGGCAAGTGAGCAAATAACATCGCACAAAGACAAACACTAAACACGTTATAAAAGATTCCCCAACATCACTACCGAGCGTCATGCCGGATGCACCCCTTCCCAATTGTTTGTGTTCAGTCCAACGCATGAAGTCACGCATAATCGCACGAGGGGTTTTGTTACATCCACACGCACACACACACACTAAATGCACTCAAGCAGGCACACCCGCGCCTGTTTGGAATGTCCCTCGCAGGTTGGACCCTGTCCTGTACATTCCTTGAAGCACCATGACAATTAGTCAACATTTAGGCACAATGTTTTTGCTGTCTGGCTAGTCTAAAAAAAAACAACTAACATACTCTTATTTCACAACGGGGTCCGTGTTAAAGTACTAGCCAAAAACAAAATTTACATTAACGGCCTCCCCTCCAGTCACCCTTATCTTCCATTAGCAATCCCCGCTGTCCAACCGCGACAAGGCATCGGCGCACTTATTAAGTGACCCCTTTATGTGAGAAAATGTGATGTCATACTTTTGTAATGCCAAGGCCCATCGGGTCAGGCGTGCACTGGATGACATGGAGCGGGTCAGGTAGGTCAGCGGGTTGTGATCAGTCACCACCTTTATTCTGGCGCCAAATAACCAAGTGTCCAATCGTCCAAGCGCCCACACAACAGCAAATGCCTCTCTTTCAATAGCCGACCACTTTGCCTGCTGAGGAGTGAGCTTCTTACTGAGGAATGCAATAGGTTTCTGATCTCCATCTGTCTCTTGAGCCAAACAGGCCCCTACACCCCTTTCCGAAGCGTCTGTCGTTAGCACAAACTCCCTACCCAGGTGTGGAGCACTTAATGAAGGCACGGCCTTCAGGGCCAGCTTGATAGCATTAAATGCCCTTTCACTTTCTAAGCTCCACGGGATGATGTTGGGTACACGGCGGTTTGTCAGGTCTGTCAAAGGGCGCACTATTTCTGAGTACGCGGGTATATATTCCCGATAATAATTGAAGAGCCCCAGCGCGCTTCGCAGGTCTTTCTTTGTACGCGGTGTTTTCAACTGCGCTATCGCACTTACCCTATCGGGGTCGGGGGAGTGAGACCCTGAACCAACGATGTGCCCTAAGTACCTAACCTTCGCTTGTGCGAGCCTGCACTTTTCCGGGTTAATCGTTAGACCCACTTCCGCTATAGCGGCCAACACCGCTTCCAAGTGACGTACATGCGACTCCCAGCTTTCCGAGTACACTGCTACATCATCTATGTAAGCACACGAATACTCTCTATGCCTTTGGAGTATTTCATTAATAATCCTTTGGAAGGTCGCGGCAGAGTTGCGCAGCCCATACGGCATTACTCGCCACGCGTATAGACCACTTGTGGTCGCGAATGCGGTAAGCTTCTGCGAGCTCTCTTCGACCGGTATCTGCCAGTAGCCTCGAGTCATGTCGAGTAACGTTATGTAGTTAGCCTTAGCCACTTCATAAAGCAATTCCGCCGTTTTACCCATTGGGAAATTGTCTGGTTCTGTGACTGTATTTAATTGGCGGTAATCAACGCACATTCTCATTGTACCGTCTTTCTTCGAAACGCATACAACCGGGTGCGCAAAGCTGCTTTCGATGGGGTAAATCAAGCCCCAATCCTTCAACTCGGATACCTGTCTTTCCACTTCCGCTCTCAGCGCTACCGGCACACGGTAGGGGTAGGACTTCGCTGGCGTCGTGCCTGGAAGCAGGGTAATTTTGTGTTTACCCACTTTAGACATTCCAGGCTTTTCTGAAAAGGTGTGCTCATACCTCTTCAATACTTTACTCAATTCGTGTGCCTGCGTTTTCGACAGGTGTGTACTTTCCTGGAGTATTGTAAGTATGCCATTGCCTCTCCTCTTACGCTCCGGAATTGTTTCCAACTGGCCGAACTCTTCGTCTGTTTCAAACACTACAGCCGCGTTATGTACCCGGACGTAGTACTTTCTGAGGTGATTGGCGTGCACCCATTTTTCCGCACCTTCCGGAAACCTGACGATGTAGCTGTCTTGCCGCACCTGCTGCACCACTTCCGCGGGTCCATTCCACCTCGGCTGCATCTTTCCCACGTGTCCTGTCTCAAGAACCAGTACCTGCTCCCCCGCGTCAAACTCTTTTGGCCTAGCTCGAAGGTTATACTTCTCAGTGTACATCTGCTGTATTCGTTCCGCGCGGCTGTCAACTGCACGCGCTGCTTCTGTCATTCGCTCACGGAGCTCCGTCAAATATGCAGTTGCACTTTTATTTAGACCTATTGGCGGCTGCCAATCTCCCGTCCAGCTTTTCTGTAGTATGTTTAATGGTCCTTGGGCCAAGCGACCATACATTAGCTCGAACGGTGCCACGCCTGTTATCTCATGAGGAATCTCGCGATACGCCCACAGGACACATGGTATATAGCGGTCCCAATCTCGCGCATGGTCGTGTATAACATGTCTCAGCATCGCCTTAAATGTTCCGTTCCACCTCTCCACTAATCCGTTACTCTGTGGGTGCTCTGGCGTTGAAAACCGCACCTGCACCCCCAATCTTTCTGTCAGCTCCTTAGTCAACGCTGCAGTAAAGTTCGTGCCCTGATCACTGCATATAAGTTCAGGTACCCCATACCGCGAGAAAATATCTAACAGCGCCTGACAAGTTGCACTCGCGGTCAAAGCTCGAAGCGGAATGACTTCGGGCCACCTCGTGCATAAGTCAATCATGCACAAAGCATACTTGTGGCCGCGTGAAGATGCAGGCTCTATGGGACCGATACAGTCGATGTATACCACCTGAAATGGTGTTTGCGGTCGTGTGAGGGGGGTGATTGGCACTCGATCGGCCACCTTTCTACTCGCGAATTTCTGGCAGGTAAGGCAAGATTGACAATGCTTTTTGATGTCCGCCGGCATTGTTGGCCAAAAGAATGCACTACGAACGCGCTCTTTCGTTTTCTTTCCTGAGAAATGGCCACCGCAAGGTGCATCATGAGCGAGCTCCAGCACTTCTCTGCGACGTGTTTCAGGTAGGACAAGTTGATTACACTGCCTCCCGTTCAAGAGTTCCCGGTGGAACAATAACCCACCCTTTATGAACATTCCGTGTGTACCCTCACGTGCCTGCTCCCATGGCAATCGCAGGGAGCTGTCCTCCCGTTGCTCTTTTGCGAACATCTCATCACCCGCCTCATTCGTCGTTGCTTGTCCTTCTATTGTAGACCCCATTGAATCTAGCCGGTGCTCCGGCGTCTCCTGAGCACTCACTTCATCTTCGTGATCAACTTCCTCAGCGGCATTCCGCTCCGCCCTCACAATATGAATCGCCAGTTCCCGCGAGTTTCTTTGAATCTGCTCAAGCTTCTCTAGCGTGTCCGGCGTTAAGAGGGCGTCTACTCCTTCAGCGAGTTTTTCAGTAACCGCGCATAGTTCCATCAGCTCCGGAGTAGTATCTCCCCCTGGAATGTGCAGTGCCAAAGGGACGTACATCAAATCAGCGGGGACAGCCTGCCCGAATGCTCCCCTCAGTCGCACTTTCCCTACTCCCTGGAGTTTCGCTACTTCCGGAACTAACTCTCCCCTGATCACTGTTATGTCTGCTCCAGAATCTAAGCACGCGTTAAACCTGCGCCCCGCACTCACCAACTCTATCCATGTTAAGCTCGACCTACCGGCCGTGCCCCTTTCGGTTGTTATGCTCTCCGCCGCCGGTTCACATGCTGCCCTCGCAGCGAGCCTCTCCTGAGGGAGACGATTTTGTCCCTGCTCCGTGGCTGGAGTTGTCATTTGTGAGCATTGCCACTGATAGTGCCCGTTCTCGCCGCATGCATAGCATCGGACACCCATTCTCTCATTTCCCTGCAATGACCTGTCTGTCATGCGGCGATTGAACACTTCGCCATTCTTCGAGCTACCCGTGACTGTTTTACTCGACTTTCTCGTTCCCGTGCTTTCGTCATATTTCTGTGCTAGCTTCGCCAAGTCGTGAGGTCTCAGCCATTCTGCCGTCTCGTGCTGTAGCACATACGCACGCATGTCTTCACGCATCAGCTGCTTGACTCGGTCTGATATGAGCAATGCCCGCAGCTCCTGAACACTACTAATCTCTCTACTGCGGAGATAATAATCTAGTAAAATCTCGAGCCTTGTGGCGAACTGTCCCCACGTCTCATCTCCCTTCCGGCAGGCATAGAGGCGGCGCTTGTACTCCTCAGGGGTGAGCTTTAATTCATGCAGGATAAGGTCGCGAACCTCGTGGTACGAAAGCACTCGGTCATCTGCCCGATTTGCCACCAATGTGCGGCTATTTTCGTTCAAGAACGGCACAATGATAGCGCCCTGTACCTCGTCAGGGATCTCGCAGCTTCTCAGCATGTTTTCAGCGCTCCGGAACCACGCCGGCACAAGCTCATCGGAAACTGGCATTGGCGGAAGAACTGCTCGCAACTGATCCGCATACCGCGCCAAACCGCAGCTGTCGCTCCGCCCCCCTTCATTGTTCGCGTGCGATTGAAGCTTCAATTTTTGCAGCTCGATTTGGAGCTTTAGCGCTTCTATTTCCAGCTCCTTTACACGAACTTGTACAGCTGGATCAGCGCTTTCTACAGCACGCACATCTGCGCTATCAGTATCTACCGATGCCTCATCACGATCTAGCTCGTGGTTCTCACTAGTCCCATCTGCCCTCTGACTTCTGGTCACCCTAGTCGCCATGGTGCTCCCGGAGAAAACAGAACAGGGACCCACCTGTGATTTCTGTCGGTAGCTGCGTTGCCACGCTGACTCCTCGTCGAGGCCTCAGTCAGCAGATCATGGGAGCCGCTTTCCGATGTACTTGGACGGATTCGCACCGTTCAGTCTCTGCCTTCTTGGTTGGGACGACCGCCGGTCGTGCAATGACTCTCGCAGTACTCGTCGCTCCAGCAGTCGCCAGCCGCTCCGGGTGAGGTGCCGATGTCCGGGGAGAGGACGCTGCCGATGTTGATTGCAGCTCAGTTGACTGCCGCACTCGGTGTTGTCTCAGGTTCAGCCTTCTCGAGCTGCATACTTGCATGCGCCGTTCCGAGGTACCTTTTTTTTTTCGCCCCACCTCTCTTTGCTAAGGTTATGTGCGTATACACAGGACTGTGGGATGTCTCATTGTCCTCCAGGAAGCCGCCACGTCATCCTGTCGACTGCGCCAGTTACGTTTGGGTCGATGGAGGTGATCCCGAGGGTTCGGATGATCGTGGCGACACGTTGAAGGACTGGACAGGCCCGGTTGTCAGATCCTGGCAAACTTGAGTTTATTTACACACTTGATGACAAAACAAAGGCCGGGGCGGCCACTGAACAGCACTCGCGGCAACAACTGGGCTGGGCCCGCACCAAGCGTTCAAGCCCTTAAGAGAATAACTCTAAGTCCTTCGTCCCTGGATCAGAGTCGGCGCCAAGCACGACCTCTGTCCCTTCCGCAATCTCTCCGTCGAGCACCAAGCTCTCCCCTCTCCTCTCATATTTCTTCCTTTAAATCCACCCTGTCTCGTCTGAGACCGCCTTACGGGACCAACCCTTTTCGGTACTCCACCAATGAAGCAGAGAACTTTGTTTCTCTCAGAGACGTGTCTCCGCCTCCGCGTTCCCACGCTTTGCTGCCCTCACTATGCGGCAAGCCAACTAAAAACGCCATCAATCACATACAAAGTACACTGAAATGCACCACACCAACGTGCCCAGTTTACTATGCCGTCTCGAACCTTGTCTGCGACAAGATGCCGCCGCCTGTTGCAATTACTGCAAAACCACGTCGGTGCTCCTTCAGTGAGGACCGTCGCGACGGCGACACATTGTTTACGTTGTCAGTCTCCGTGAGCTCGCTTCCGCCGTACGGGTGACAAAAGGTCGCGGGGTTCGGCTACAAAGGCGCGGGTAGAGGCGAACGGCCTAATGGCCCTTCCGAGCGCCCCTTTTCCGTCACGCGCCATCCGCGATTAGTCACCGTTGATCCGTACCGGGGAAATCGTCCCCCGAACATAACTCCCGCTATCACGCTAACGCTAAACTATAACTGTCTATTCTTCGGCATATGTGGTGGCTTCCGCTAGAGTCGTAGATTCTGAAGGGTCTGGGCGATACAGAAGAATACTGTCCAAAAACGAGGAAGGTTCCCTACCATAAACCAGGAAAAACGGAGAGAATCCCGTAGTAGACTGAATGGCGCTGTTGTAAGCACACGAAGAGACGGCAGCATGCGGTCCCGATTCGTGTAGTCATCGAAAAATACACGGAGAGCATGTCGCTGGGCGTGCAATTGAAGCGCTCGGTTATCCCGTTGGTTTGCGTGTGATATACGGTAGTTGTTCGAAGGACAACGCTGCATTTCTGGAGGAGGGCTTCTACGGCTTCGGATAAGAAAGAATGTCCGCGGTCACTGAGTAGCTCGCGAGGCGCACCATGCCGAAGAACGAGCTTTCGAAGGATGAACAAGCCGACCTCACGTGCTGTGGCCTCTGGAAGCGCCGAAGTTTCAGCGTAGCACGTGAGGTGGTCCACAGCGACGGTCACCCAGCGGTTGCCCTGTGGTGTGCACGGTAGGTGACCATGCAAATCGATCCCGATGCGGTCGAAGGACCGAGAGGGACAAGGCAGTGGCTGGAGTGGGCGTGTTGTCGTGTGCAGAGAGCTCTTCCGGCGTTGGCACTTGGAGCATAACGGACGTACTGCCGAACAAAGCGGTACATTCCGCGTCAGTAGTATCGAATCCGGAGGCGCGCATATCTCTTCACCACACCAGCATGGGCGCATTGCGGATCCGCGTGAAAGGAGGCACAGACGTCGAAACGTAGATGGCGAGGGATTACCAGGAACCATTTGCGGCCATCAGATAAGTAGATTCGGCGGTACACAAGGCCGTCATGGATTTTAAAGTGGCGAGCAGTGCGCCGAAGAGAGCGGTTGATTGTACGTGGAGACGCCTGAGACAGGTACTCAAGGAGAGAGGCTATCCATGGATCCTGGCGTTGCTCAGATGACATGTCGGCATGTTCAAGAGATGAACAATCGCAGCTGGAAATAGACGCATTACCATACTCATGGGGAAGTGGCGAACGAGAAAGAGCGTCAGCATCCGAATGCATACGGCCTGACCGATAGACAACACGGATGTCATAACCTTGAAGACATAACGCCCAACGAGCTAGGGGACCAGATGGGTCTTTTAATGATGACAACCAACCCAAAGCGCGGTGATCAGTCACGACGTTGAACGGGTGGCCATTTACGTAAGGTCGAAATTTCTTGATTGGCCAAACCATGGCAAGACATTCTTTTTCCGTGACTGAGTAGTTCTTTTCCGCATTTGTGACAGTGCGACTGGCGTAAGAAACAACACACTCGTCGAAGCCATACTTACGCTGAGCAAGAACAGCGCCGAGGCCTACATCACTAGCTTCGGTTGGAGTGTCCGGGTCCAAGTGGCGTAGAATAGGTGGGAATGTCAGAAGATGGCGTAAAGAGGCGAATGCTTTGTCGCAGACGGAAGACCACGCCTAGATGTCTTGGTTGTCGGCAAGTAGCTGTGTTAATTGGCGTGATTACTGTCGCGCAATTGCGCAGAAATCCGCGAAAGTACGAACCGAGGCCTATGAAGCTACGGAGTTCCTTTAGTGTAGACGGCCTGGGAAAGTCGGCGACAGCACGAAGCTTTGCAGGATCGGGACGGACATCATCCTTGCTGACGACGTGCCCTAGGATGGTAAGCCGGCGTGCGGCAAAATGGCACTTCAAGTTCAGCTGCAGTCCCGCGTCCGCAAGGCAAGTGAGGACGCTTACGAGGCGACTGAGGTTGGACTCATAGTCCTTCGACAAAACGACGACGTCATCCAGATAGTACAGGCACGCGGCCCATTTTAGCCCACTAAGGATGTTGTCCATCAGACGTTCCAAGGTGGCAGGTGCAGTAGAGAGGCCGAACGGCATCACGTTGAACTAGTAGAATCCGTCAGGAGTTACAAACGCTGTCTTGGGGCGGTCGGCTTCATTCATAGGAACCTGCCAGTACCCCGATCGAAGGTCTAAAGAAGAGCTCCGCTCCTTGCAGGCAATCGAGAGCGTCGTCGATTGTGAGCAGCGGATAAACATCTTTTTGCGCGATCCTATTAAGACGCCTATAATGAACGCAGAATACGATGCTGCCGTCCTTTTTTGTCACCAGTACAACCGGGGACGCCCAAGGGCTGTGTGAAGATTGCAATACGCCACGTTGAAGCATATCGTTCACCTGCTCGTCGATGACCCAGCGTTCAGCGTGGGAGACTCAATATGGACGCTTGCGCGAAGGTGCATGGGTGCCGTTGTCAATGTGGTCAACGATGGCAGACGTGCGGCCCAACGAACGTTGGTTATGGTCGAATGACGTCTTGAAGCAATCGAGTAGCGCCAAGAGTTGGGTACGCTGAGTAGGGGGGCGTTCAGAATCAATCGTTGGAAGGAATGGCTCGAGAGATGAAGTGGTAGTGGGATCAGATGTAATGCTGTTGACGTGAGGAGTTGAGCCATCAGGCAGGTCACTGGAGTAAACAGAAACAATCTACTGAAGGGGCCTATGAGTTCGCCATTGAACAAGGTGGCTGGGGAAGAAAACGGGTTCGCGATATAGATGGCGCCGCAAGAGTTTTCTATAGTAACAACTGCGAATGGGAGAAGGAAGCTCTTGCGAGAGCTGAAGGCTTCGGAGTGTGTAAACAGGGCAGTGACAAAAGACGCGTCGTCGCAAGACAGTGGCACAATAACCGAGAACAGAGGCGCGATGTGAGTGTCCGCAGCGAGGACGACTGGAGAAGATAATGCCTGGTCAGAGGGCCCGTCATACACTGGCGTTTGACAAAGCGGCAGTTGACACATCGTTGAACACTCTAGTTCGGCAGGCGCATAGTCACCGACGGCGTGATGAACGGAAAGGAATTCCCAGCCCAAGATGATTTCATGCGAACATGTTGAAAATACGACGAATTCAACTACATACAAAACGTTCTGTATGACTAGCCGAGCTCTGCACGTCACAGAAGGTTGGACGTGGTGCGCAGTTGCCGTACGAAGAGAGACGTCAGAAAGCGTATCGTAATGTTCTTTAACTTGTAGCACAGTTCATCCCTCAGCACAGGAACAGCAGCACCAGTACCAACGAGCGCTCGCACAGCTACACCATCTATATACACGGTTATTTCGTTTGCGGGTAGAAATCGAGGCGAGAATCGATGCTTGAAGTTTCCGATATGAGAGCAGCTCTTGCCTCAGGAACAGCGATAGTTAGTTTTCCGCATGGACGGGTGGCGGTCTACGAACCATAGGAGAGATGGAACGGCGCCGTGGCGAAGGTGACCGATGCCTGTCGAAGCCGCGACGATTTCACGATGACGTGTCCGACGTGGGGTGGGAGTAACTAGACTGAGGTGGCTCGGTACAATAGTAGCCGTAACCTTCTTCGTCATCTCCTCGGTGGAAATCACGACGACGACAAAAACGCGCGACATGGCCAGGGAGACAGCAGATTAGTGGACGGTGGTGCACTACGGCGAAAAACGCGGTACACGCGGACTTGCGGCATTAGCCTGTCGGCATTAGAAGGCATTAGCCTGTCGAGCAGGGTCGGTGGCGAGTTGCAGTGACGGCGATGGTCGTCTGGCGACCTGAGCGTAAGTCAGAGGTGCGGAGGTAGGCGAATGATGGTAGGTGAGAGGCAGAGCGTCAGAGACTTGCTCCTCTCTCTCTCTTCTGAGCGTTGGGGTCAGCGTGTGCGCAGTGGCCGGAATGTAAGGCACAATAGACAATTGTCGCGCAAATTTTTCGCGGACGAACTGCTGTATTTCTTGCATTACCGACGTCTCTCCCCAACGCCGACCGTACAGTGGCCCAACCCGGGGCCGGTCACCTAGCCCGTATCCGGAAAACTAAGGTCAGCAACCGATGGAGGTGCGGTTGCTGTACGACGATATACCGAAGGTCCTCCGCCGCCGACGACGACGCCACGACGAAATCTAAAAAACACGCCAAAAGCCGAACGGAGCGCTGACGTTGAAACATCTTGGCCCGAAGGCTTGACGACGCAACGTCGAAGCAGCGGGACAAGCCGACGTAGCAGTGATCCGACGCCGCGACCTAACCGCTACGCTAGGCGGCGAACTAGCGACCTCGACGTTCTCATCGACAAGCACAACGTCACCACTCTCGTTGATACTGGAGCCAATTATTCCGTCATCAGAGGGCCGTTCGCGGCAACGTTGAGGAAAGTTAGGACTGCTTGGGAAGGCCCCGAAACCCGGACTGCTGGAGGCCATCCTATAACGCTCTCTGGAATCTGCCCAGCAAGAGTCACCATCAAGCATCGTACTTATCATGCGAGCGAAGTGCGGCATTCCTGGGGCACTTAGCAAGAATTGCACTTGTCATGCGAACGAAGTGCGGTATCCCTGGGGCAATGCCCCAGGGATACCGCACCGCATTCCCAGATCGTAATTAGGGCTGAAACACGAACACTGCGACAAAAAAAACCTTAAATATAAAGAGCGAGGAGGGGTCGAAACCACCACGTCGACGCACTGTGCATTCTGAACCTGACACGTTACCGCTACACGACACTTGGAAAACGACAGATGTCATTTTTCTTCATGTAATAACTAATTCGGGTAGCCAGTATTTTCAATTTCCCAGATAAAAACGCAGATCTGAGTCTCTTCGTGCTCGCGACAGCCTAACAGCAGATAGTTAAGTTGTTTATGTGCTGCCTAGGATAAGACGTCTATCTGGCACGTTTTGCCGCAAAACATATTAGCGTAACCGCAGATGTGTTGTTGCAGTCGCACTGACTTGCTTAGCGATTAGTCGTACCTCTGCGGAAAACAACGTACATCTGAACTGCACATAGAACACTTTAGTTTTGTTCACCGGTTTGGATATATTTTCTACCCTTCTTTGCATTCCGCGTAATATACAGCCGCAGTATTTCACTCTAGTCGAACTGACAATTAGGCTTAGAGCTCTAATCCGTACGCCACGATCCCTGTGAAGAATGTGGATATTCACTGACGAACAGTCCAATAACAGTTCAAACGTATTTTCGATCATAACTGACTCAAAAAAGGTCATATTGCCACGCCCACTTCTTGTCTTGTTTAGATGTATTCGGGTTTGACCGCCAGGGACGGTTATCGACGCTCGACGCTGTCCGCGAAGTAGTGTTCTAGAAGCGTCGCGATTGTTGTAGATCGGTTTGTTAAGATTGCGCCACGCACGCGAATGTTCCAGCTTTGTCTAGAGATTACGCCGCCACCAGCGATATTGCTGGAAAGTTCGATAGCGCCTGTATAAAAGCCGACGCGCGTGACCGCTTGTCAGTTGATCGACAGTCGACGCTCTGTTCGCCGCTATCAGTTTATTGCTGTAAACTGGAGTTTCATTTTCCCGGCCACAAGTTCGGCCTAATAAAGAGTTTCATCTCGGACGTGCTGCCTTCGTGGACGTCACGACCACGTGACATCTGGTAGAGGTGCTGTTCCTTCATGATCCGGACGCCCCCGTCAAGCCGTGAACCCAGCCCCCAGCGCGGAGAAGACATCGACGACAACCACGACCAGCGAGCTAGCCGTAGGCAACAAGACCTAGCACCGGAGTACGGGCCTCTACCCGACAAGACCAGGAAGACCCCGACCATACCCACCACATCAGCGATGGCGACAGCACCCATTATGCCTGCACCTGTGCTGCTACATCAGCCGAGGGAGCCACCTACCTTCCGTGGGTCACCGCTCGAAGACCCGGAAAGTTGGCTTGAAAGGTACGACCGCGTCGCCCTTTACAACAACTGGACTGATAACGACAAGCTACGGAACGTGTACTTCGCCTTGGAAGACACCGCTCGAACATGGTTCGAGAACCGAGAGGCCACGCTCACAACCTGGGACCTTTTTCGCGCCGCTTTTCCTGGACACGTTCACGAGCGTCGTCCGGAAGGAAAGAGCCGAAACTCTGCTAGAGACTCGTGTACAGCTGCCGAACGAGAACATCGGCATCGGCAAACGTTGTGAAAGCCCAGCACCCTCCACCAAATTATAAAGACGTTTATTAGCGGGCACTCGGCGACGATAAACGACTGCGACAGTCAAGGCGGGGTGCCGACTCTGAGCGCGAGGAGCGTGCTGTCCGAGAAGAGCGTAAGAGGACGACCCACTAGTAAGCGCTCGAGAGGGCGACCCATTACAGGCTTCCAACGCTTCGCTACAGAGCCATGCCGGTGCTTCAAAGTACGTTGCAAAAAGACCGTATACAGGCTTTATTCCGGGAGGGAACCACATTACCATGTAATGTAGCGTTGTAGAAGAGTAAAATAACATTCAGGGCGTCACACAACGCGAACTCTGTAACCTGGCGTCACACAATGCGAACTGCGCAACGAATGGGTTGTTGAATGCTTCCAACCAATTACAAAGGCCTCTGCCATAATTCTTTATCGTCATCAGCCACAGCATCAACAACGTGCACTAAATGCCTTACCGGTGTTTAGCGGGTACCACAGTTCTCCGCTGAATGACGAAAAATTGCATAGTGGCTGCTTTCCTATTTCACAAAAATTACGATGATTTATTGCGTAGTGGGTTCCTCGCAAGTGCACTTCTATTGGTTGCCAAGGAAGCCCATGAGACTCCCTTGATCCATTTCCTCAGGGTATCAATAAAGTTAGTTCCCTCTCACTCTCTCTCATTCTTCCTCACGTTAACGTATGTTATAAAGCGTGGTGCGAGAGTTAAGACCGGGCGTCACACAATGCGAATTACGTAATTAGTGGGTCGTTTATAAATGACTCAGGCATAATTCTTCAACATCATTAACCGTCGCATCAACAAAGTGCACATGATGCCTTAGAGAAGGTACCCATTACAAAGGGCTCAGCCATAATTTTTCAGCGTCATTAACCGTCGCATCAACAAAGTGCGCATGATGCCTTAGAGAAGGTATCTCTCTTCTCCGCAGAATAACGAATAATGGCGTGATGGGTGCCTTCCAACTTCACAACAATTACGATTTGTGGCGTAGTGGGTACGTTGCTAGTCTACTTATATTAGTTGCCACAAGAGAGTTTCTATCGGGCTCTAGAAATGCCGCTCTTCCAGCTTTCGCTGTGACTGTGCTGCGCTTTTCGCGCAGGCCTGGCGATTTTTCTGCTAGGGTTGACATGGACTTCTTAACCTATCACGGCGCCGTCATGGACTTAAGAACCAAGTCGATGACTCTGTCGTGGGACAAAGCGACACCGCGTAGTACGAACCCATGTCAACCTGCCCTCAACGTGCTCGAGGATCAAGTCACCATTCCGCCTAGATACCAACACCAGAAGCGCTAAGCCGATGTGTAACGCTTGTGCTGCGAGGATGGTAGCTGTGGAGAGTGCTACGCTGAACAACTTCAGTGGATGACGCTTAACTACAATTGACGCTAACCAGACCT
>NW_023615083.1:0-36548 GCF_013339695.2 Rhipicephalus sanguineus | reverse complement strand
TGAACCGCCGCGCGGCCTCGCTGCCACCTCTCCGTTTTGGAAATCCGTTTGCCCGCGTGCGTGCTCCGCGTTCGGTGTGAACGTGCCTTTAGTGTCATTGATCCATGAACTTTACGCTGCCAGAACGGCTGCACCGCCCCCGCCGACCAAGAACAATGTGATATAAGGACGTTTGTGATGCCTCGTGCATAATTCATGTGAGTCGGTGCGCGGTGGTAGAGCGCCTGGCTCCTATCGTCGCGGACCGACAGTCGTGCCATGTCCAGGAATTCGGGACATCGACAACTAGCGCCATCTGTTGCGTTGGCTGCTGAGTGGCAGCGTCACTGAATGGGAAACGACCTTTAAAACATTTATTGTAGTGCAACGCCTCATATACGCTTAAATCACTTCGTCCAACAATCTGAGAGTCATCATCTCACAGTGCGAGAGCGTTTTGCTTTATTCCCATAAACTTCCTGGGTTCGAGAACCACTTTCATGTGCAATGCGAAACTCCATAGGAGAGAACTTAAAAATTTATACAATCAATGCGCCCTCACCTGCTTAAATCACTGAAGTGATTCAATCTCGATGACTCAATCTTCGCACCTGTGAAGTTTGGCTGATGTTGGCGAAGTTTCTGAGGAATTCGACGGGAACTTTTGTAAAACGGTGCATTGCAGCAAAACCATCTTATGGCGTGCATGCGCTTCAATTGTTTTCGGTGGCCCCCAAACACATGAAAATGTCAGTGTTGTTTTAAACAAGTTTGTTTTTCTTTAAGCTACTGCTCAAGATATGGATTGTATGAATACTGTCGAGTCCTTCAGTTGATAATTAGCAATGAGAAATCGTAGGTTAATTAGACAGATGATCAAAAAGGAGAATAGTTCCTCGTAATTCAAAGCAAGTAAGAATTAACAAGAGACTTGATACGCATACGAATCTTCCTCTATTGAGTATATGTAATGAAAGGTACTAATGAATTTAACTTTATTTAAAACATATTGGGGAAAGTGCTCAGTACAGAAGGCATGTATCATATATATATTTATAGGTAGTATTGCACCGTACACCTTGATACTAGATGTGGCTGTCGCATGTAACTAGCAGTAGCTACTGTTATAGCTAATACTAATAAAATGTATAAAACGATGGTAATCGTACTCTGGCAATTATTAATACTTACACTTAGTGTTAATTAGGAAAGGGGTAATAAGAATAAATTAATCGGAGGATCGCGTTGTAATGCATCCATGGAGTGACGAAGACAATGAAAGATATAAGAATCTTAGTTGCTAGTGAGTGATTAGAGACTTTAAGCTAACTATGTAAGGAATCTCAAGTGGCTAATTAGTGATTAGGGGTTTTAGCTTAATTATATGAATAATTAACAAAATTGGCAATGACGTACCCGCAAGTATTACATTGATGAGGGTTACTCATCAACATTATGCACATTTGCACCCTGACGATATGTCATCACTTGTAACGATGAAATCACAAATTTTAGGCTCATAATAGAAGGCTTTCGGTATAGAAGCATACGTGCATGAAATGTATAGGGTATTCAATGTATGAAATTAAGATCAGGATAGATAATAAACACGGAATTCCTGTAGTGGTAGTGATCAATGGTTAGTAGTCAGGGATGATTTGGGGAAAATCTATGAACCGAATGATAAAAGGTGACAAATGAAATTTTATGCAAGGAGAAACATATTTTATAGTTATTAGTGATCGTTGTAGCAGTTATCAAGTGTGGTTAGATGGTCAATCAATTAATGGGACGATATCATTGCAATGCATCAATGAGAGTATACAGGGAGAGGCTGAATACATTTAGAGTGTCTTGCTAATTGGCAATTACGGGCTCTGCAGCACAATTACAAATTTATTTTTACAGCAGAGCTTATGTCCACCCATTGTTCGACTCGCGATGTAGACAATGATCATCATGGCGGCGTGTTGAGCATAACTGTGCCTAGATAGCCAAGTGAATCATAGTCAATCCTAATT
Organism: Rhipicephalus sanguineus; assembly: GCF_013339695.2. NCBI lineage: Eukaryota > Metazoa > Arthropoda > Arachnida > Ixodida > Ixodidae > Rhipicephalus > Rhipicephalus sanguineus. The sequence continues at coordinate 34,548 of NW_023615083.1, read as the reverse complement.
AAGCCAGCTGAGCAGGGCCAAAGCCTAATTTGCCAGGCATAATTAACTCAAAGGCTAATTAGCTATATTAGCCGAGTTGAGATTCTTGTTGCATAGTCGTGCTGCGCTCAGCAAGATGTGCCGAGCAAATGCTAATAGACTAAGTAATACTGAGTTAATTCGCGTTATTAGCTAAACAATCATTAGCCTTAGATTGATTCGAATGCAAGCTAGTCGAGCCGAGCCTCGAATGTGCGAGTTAGGCTAATTAAGCTAATTAAGTTATAATTAAGGCTAGTCTGACTTGGGATGCAAGCTGATCAGGGCCAAGTCTCCAATGTGCCACTAAGACCTATTAAGCTATTGCATGTCGGTGGGCTGGTTGGTTTGGTAGATTGTAACGAAAAAACAAGCACATGAATATAGGGAAAGGAAGTGGTACACACACGAGCGTTTATGTGTGCCCTTCCGTCCTGTCTTCTCGCGCTGCTTTTCCGTTACAGTGCTATTAAGCTAATTATTCTAATTATCCTGCCGAAGCGTCATTTGGTGTTGTGATTACTTGTGGTGGGTACTTGTGATTAATTTGGCGTTGTGATTTATGGTGTTGTGACCTACTTGGTGGTGTAATTACCAAACGATACTCAATGGAACCCTATCCACACCTAGTCTATACTCGTGATTTACAATGTGATCCCGTGAACGCTTCGTGCATCGGCGTGTGAATGGCATGTGTAGACACTTGTCTGGTAAAGCCAGAATCAGCCAAGTGTCGACCAGCTCCCTCTAGCCCAGCTTGCGCGACTCAGTGCAAGCAGCGCGAATTTCTAAATTAGGTTAAACAGAATTCACATTAAGAATGACTTATTATATGTTGATCTACATTCGCACCTTGGCATGAAGTGCATTACTAATGAATGGCGACGATGAATTCAACATTTTAAATGTAGGGGTGAAAGCTGTCAGTGTAGGACATAACTAAGAGAGCTAGTATATCAATCTATGCAGTATAGTACGATGCGGGAAATAATAGAAGGTCGTTAATTATTAGCAGCGATAAATATAATAATTTGTAATCAATTCAATATTCGTTAATATAGATGCCATTTATCACTGACATGTGCCACAAGAAACATTTACGAGAGATCACGATTTAAAGGAGTACTGCGTTCAAAGCAGCGCAAAAACTGGACGAAGGCCAAGGAAAAAATTCGGCAGATCTCACGCGTTGTGGGAATGGGTTCGGGCGAAGCAGTCATCAAGTACCTTTTTAGCTGTATTTTATGCCTTTGAGCCAAGCGTTACGAGGTGGATCGACGTGCTTTTGTAAGTGTAGTAGCTGTGTGCACATCGTGGGCTTACCAGGCACGTCGACAATACTGGCGTTTAAAGGGTAACTATGGTGCGACGTAACGTCAGCCTCACGTTAGAGCACATACGTCAGTATTATACAAACTAAGTTCAATTTATGGTGCAATCATGTGAATATCATACGTAACTTTCGTTAATGTGGGGTCGAGCAATGCTTCAACTTAAAATGTAGCTTGCTGAATCATAGGATACAAATGTAATGTATTAGACTGCTATAAAAGCGAGCCATCACTGCAACCACAGACGTTAATCTGATATGACCTCTGTATCGCAGGAGTACACATGTAGTGTTATTTCTTTCTTGTAAAATTAGATAGCCAGCACCACAACCACTATGACGTTGCACCAACATTACGCCTGCATAGGCGTTTTTCTAACCAGTTTATAGACTGGCGCGGCTCTGTTGTAGACTAGCTGATTGCCGCGCAGAATGCTTGGGTTCGATTCCTGCTGGGATCCTAATTCTTATTCTTTCCAATCGTCGGGTCAACGCTGCCGATGTGTTTCTTTCTTAACGCTCTCGCATTTAAATACCAATGTCTGTTCTCGCCGTCCTGGGTAGATATAAATTCTGTCCCCTGTGGCGCATACCCGTACACCGCGGCCGTGGTACACGGGTTATGTGCCCCGCGTTCTGGAGGATAGTGTTTGACGACGTGCGCGACAGGATTTTCACATATTCATGCCATCACCCGCAGTCATATTGTCAAATCCGTTACCCTCCATGCCAATTTCGGTCTACACCAAGTTAGGGAGGCGATCAAGACAGCACCGAGACGTAGGCGGCTCGATAGAGACTAGATAGATAGATAGATAGATAGATAGTATAGATAGATCGATAGAAATGCTCAAAGTGTGAAATGCTTCGCATTTAAAACAACGCAAGCGCTGGTACATTGATGAGTTATGCAAAACACTGGGTGCGAAAGAGCCTGATGCAAGAGAAACAAATTGCAGAAGGCTGTGTTGAAGGACCAGTTGCTGCATGTTACTGCGTTGTAAATGCGTGAAAACGACCCGAATGCTAAGAAAACATAAGAACAGCGCTTGTGTTTGTTACCCTTCGTCCCGTTTTCGCGTTTTCAACGCAGTAACAGGTGTAGCAACTGGCCCTTCAAAATACCCTTTTACAATTTAAAGGAGTATTAATTGAATTGATAGTTCAGGCAAATAATAATTAAGTGCAGAGATATAGTAAAAATTAAATGAGGGATATGATTGCAAAGCATCAGATGATAGGCTAAAGAGAGAAAGTGAATGCCCCCCCCCCCCATGTTGGATTCTTGCTAAGAAACCTTTTCAAGTAATCCCAGAACGCCCCGGGGAGTGTGAAGCATATAGGAAAAATGTGTACATCGATCGAGCGAGCCGTTCGGTAGCCCGCGGCTCGTTGGCGCCGTGGGAGCACGAAACGAAAAGAACACGTTGAATATTCTTACATCATAAAACAATTCACTATCCGAACGCTCTGCATGTATCTCTACATGAATGTGAAAGGAATAACGCGGTCATGTAGGTATTGCCGAGCGTATGTATGTATATCGGACGTAGCATTTAAACGGCAGTGTGTTACCGCGTGCCGATGCCGTCAAGACGTTCTGTCGTCATCAATATGAGCCGAACACCGAATTAATGTTTAGTGTACGAATACTTGTATGCACTAATGTAAATGGGACGGACTGAATCGCCATAGACACGTTTCCGTTTGAGCATTTGGTGTAGTGAACAATTTTGCGCTTGCTCGCTGCGTTTAGCCGCTATGGCCTATTAAAAGGTAATTTCAGCATTGCAGGTCATCTTGTTCACGGACTATACATATCTGCGGCATACATTCACCTGCTAGCCATCACCGCGAAAGCACAACCAGCGTTTCTAAAATGCAGCAACTGCAGTAAGTATCAACGAAGTGTCGTAAAATCTTATCATTGATGCATATATGGTGCGAGCGACGCGCACCTGGTCTATCGATACTTTATTTCAGTATACTTTATACTTGAATGTATACTTTATTTAGTAAAACGCCAACTATCTCTCTCGAGTACTCTTTGAATATCACAACCTCACCTTCAGCTTGTCGACAGTGTCGACGGACGTTGATTCCAAATGGATTCGCGAATTGCATAGACCGCTCCTGAACTACATCTAGGAAGACGAATGTATTGTTTTATTAATTTGTGCTGTAGGGGCAGGGGCACGGCCCGGCTCGCACGTGACTAACTTCGTCCCATGTTTCTATTAGTCATCTCAGAACGGACGAAGCCTCAAAGCGGTGAAGAGTAAAACTGTGTACTGGCAAAAAACAGATGTATGCACTTAGGGACAAGAAGACAAAGGCACTAAACACTATGGGTAGGATAGCTTAAACGGTGAGGAGTTTTACGGAGATCTGTACAGTAGCCGCGGAAACCAGGAAGATAATGTAAGAAGTAGTAGTAGCCCAGAGGAATCGGACATCCCAGCGGTAACGACAGGGGAAATAAAGAAAGCCTTGGAGGGAAAAAAGAGGCGAAGCCCTGGTGAGGATCACGTAACATCAGATCTGTTGAAAGAGTGGACAGACTGTGTTATAAAAACTGGCCACCCTGGATACGAAATGTTCTTAACGGTGAGGGTATCAGAATCTTGGAAAAATACTAAGATCATCTTATCCATAAAAAAGGGGACGTCAAGGACTTGAGAAAATTGCAGACCGATCAGCTTACTGTCCGTTGTCTACAAGCTGCTTACAAAGATAGTAGGTAATACAATTAGGACAACATTAGTTTTCAGTCAACCAAAGGACCAAGCAGGATTCGTACAAGCGTATCGACAATAGACCATACTGACACTGTCAATGAGGCGATAGAGAAATGCGCGGAATATAACCAAACCTATATATAGCCTTCATAGACCACGAGAGGCATTTGATTCGGTCGAGCATAAGCAGTTACGCAGGCACTACGGAATCAGGGCGTCGATGAACCATATTCAAAATACAGGAAAAAATCTTAGGTTTAGGTGCACCTTAAAGAACCTCAGGTGGTCATAATTCCGGAGCCCTCCGCGACGGTGTCCCTCATAATCATATCGCGGTTTCGGGACGAACCCCAACAATTATTATTATTATTATTATTATTATTATATTATATTATATTATTATTATTATTAGTATATTATGACTTTTGCTTTCTTATTATTTTTACGATCCTTATGCTTCAGTGCACTTATCAGTGCACTGAAGCATAAAGATCGCGCACACAGGAATCTAAATGTTCTCCATCGAGCGAATGGAAGGAAGAGTTCAGCTTTTTTCGAACTCTCGCTAAACGCCATATAAACGGGATCATAGTTCGTATATTGAATTCTTAGAAAAAAGGCTTCTGACAGGCCAGCTGAGTTTTGGAAGTATGTACGTAAACGGTCCAGCAAAAGCGGAGAGGTCTTTCAGACTAGTAGATCAAATGGGGTAGAAGTGCATGCCGTCGCTGACTGTTGTGCCGGACATTCTCATCCGTTTATAAGGGCTCAGACTCTAGCACTGATATCAGACAGCCTAAGGCAGTTCGCTCACCCAGTGTTTGTCGCTGGATGAAAATCTTATCTGCGAAGCATTAAGTGCTTAAAACCATCTTATCATGTGGCCCAGATGGCATCCCCTCCGCCATACTAAAAGCTTATAGTAGTATATTTGTCCAGTACTGACTACGATATTTAATAACTGCCTGGACACTTCCACATTCCTAGCATGTGGAAAATGCTCGTGTTTCCCAGTATTTAAGTCGGCTCTAAAACAGATGTTTCTATTATCGCCCGATTTCTCTACTATGTGCCACATCAAAGATCTTCGAGCTGGCTCTTCACAAATATGGTCTTTTAGTGTTAAAAGCTCATGATTCCTAATCAACATGGTTTTCTCGCTGGCCGCTCAACTACCACAAATCTTGCTAGTCATGACGCAGATCTCACACCTATTTCTCAGAGAGGACAGGTTGACGTACTCTACTGTGACCTGAGCAGGCTTTTGACGTAGTCAGCCACACACGATTATGGTTAAACTTGCGCAATTTGATGTTGACTTGTCGGTGTGAATCTCAGAGCTATGCTCAATAGATATTGTTATGTAGCGGTAAATGGCCAAACGTCTTCTTTGTATAAAATGACTAGTGGGTCCCTCAAGGGTCAGTTTTAGGCCCACTCCTATTTTTATTTACGTTAATGATGTTTCTTTTGCCATTCGTAATTCTTCTTTCCTCTTGTATGCCGATGACATCAAGATTTTTAAGGAAATTCATTCAGTTAACGACTGTCGCTTGCTGCAGTCAGATTGCGCTCTTTTTCCGAATGGTGCAACGCTAATAACCTTTCTCTGAATGCCTCGAAGACAAAATTCATGTCTATCACTCGCAAACATCTAGCGTGTTTCAATACTCTGTCAATTCTGTGTCCTATGCAAGGTTATGAGATCAGTGATCTTGGTGTTGTTGTTGATAGCACGTTAAACTTTTCTGCTCACGCTAAGCGTGTTGCTTTGCGGGGTCTTCGCACCCTAGGCTGGGTTTGCAGATTGTCTAGAGAATTCCGTTCTCCTATGCCCTTCCGAAATTGTACACCGCGCTATGTCTTCCTCAGACTGGAGTATGCGTCCGTGATATGGAATGGCATTGCTCATCCAGCGGTAACACCATTGAACGAGTCCAGAAACAATTCCTTAGCATATACCCATCGCTTTGCTAAAAAATCTCGTTCAAATACTGCTGAATTATTATCATTGCCATCACTTCACTGCCGACGAAATCGTTCTGATCTCTTGTTTCTTTACAAGCTAGTCCACGGTATCTCATACTGCCCTGTACTTCTCAATTGTGTTAATTTTCGAATTCCGCGTAAGTTAACCAGAGAGAAACAGACCGTTTCATGTCCCGCCTGCTTCTTCCAACACTCTACCGTTCACAGAATACAAAGCTCTATAATGTTAATTTTCTTGATCTTGACATTTTTCATAGTCCACAATCATTGTTTTTATCCGAGCTTGTACTGTTTTGACATAGTATGGCACATGTACAAAGTCTTCCTTCTCCGCCTTTCCGCATAGTTGTATATATGCAATCAATTTTCCTTCCCCTTCAATATTTCTCGTGTTGTCTTATTTTACTCCTCCCCTTTTGTGTTCATTTCTCTTTGTCTACGTGTATTTGCTCTTTTTATTTCTGAAGAGTCTATTGTATAGTTATTTTTATTGTTTTTTTTTTTTTGCGTGCGCTGCACAAAGACCTTACGGTTGTCCTGGGCACGTTAAATAAATTGATTGATTGATTGATATATTATTATTATTATTATTATTATTATTATTATTATTAATTATTATTATTATTATTTTATATTATTATTATATTATTATTATTATTATTATTATTTTTATTGTTTATTTATTAACATGGTACTGGCAGAGAGTTGGTTTATGTAAATGGATTACCAAAAATGAAAGCTGTAAGCCTTTATATTCAAACCTGGTTGAATGTTTTCTCCGTAGTGCATTGGTTTAACCGCACTCGTCTTAGGCGTCAAGTCGTGTTTTGGATTTCTCATCTTGCAATATGACCGAAAAAAAATACAAAGACCAGGAGAAGCCATTTCTTGACTTGTACCCGCGAAAATACACCTGTGGTGTAGCTTTTAGCATGCGACCACAGCGCCCGAAGACGGGCCTAGCGAGCCAAAGCAAGCAAAACTAGAGGAATATCATAACCTTCTCCCTTTAAAATGTTTTTTCTTATCCTGCGACAAGAGCATCTGTAATTCCGAAGTATCCACGTGCGCATTCACGTGGCTACTTGCGGATTATTAAAATACGCAGATGATAGAACATGCATAACAAAATTAGGCAAAACTCGGTATGTGACACTATCGCGTTAATGATGAAGGTGTGTGCGGGGTTGTTTTTCACGTATTATTTCTGTTGTCCCCTAGCGCCCTATGTAAATAATAATAATTTAAAGGATTTTACGTGCCATAACCACATTGTCATTATGAGGCAAGCCGCAGTGGGGAATTCTGTAATAGGTTTAAACACCTGGGGTTCTTGAACGTGCACCTACATCAAAGCAAGCGGGGTGTCCTACATCAAGCAATACGGCCGCCATGGCAGGCAATCGAACCCGCTACATTGACTCGCGCTTAACAGCGCCACACTTTATCTGCCATCGCTCCCACGGCGGATACAGTATGTCGGTGGCGCTGTAATAAAATTTATTTATGACGCTAAAAGAGAGAGAGAAAGAGTAGAGGAAGGCAGGGAGGTTGGATATAATAAAACATTTATTTAGCTGACGCTAAGGAGACCACAGTAGCCTATGCTCTGGAGGGACATTAATTAATTAAACTACTTTAACGTCCTTGTCAATTGCATTGGTCGTCCCACCCTCACCCTGAAGCATTCTCAACATCGCCCGTTGTTGCACAGCCTCCGGGTATCGGCCCACTCGAGTTTTGGTACCAATGGTGTGTTCGCGCCGCAAGCCGGATTTTTAAAATCACGAGCCATGCAACGCTCTCGCCTTAATGAATGATAGCTACTTAGCACCATCTGACGGTGCGAAGTGTTTATTGACATTATTGTATGATTGAGACGATGACAATGGGGGATGCGAGGAAACCGAAGAATTTCATCATCTAAGATTTCTGACCAATTAGGTCAGTAGATTAGCAGGTGAACATCGTGTCTACCAAGTATGAAAATAATAAAAGGTAGTCCGTGCATCTCAGAGGGGGCCACACTTCCTTCGAGATGTGAGTCGCGCACTACAGCACACTGCTTTTAGCGTCATTGATTACAGCACGTGACTTTAGTTAACCTCCCATTGCGAGACGCTCAATGCGGTCAAAGGCGCCGCGAAGAAAAACAGAAAGAAGGTGGGGCTCGCCATGTAAGCAAAACAGGGCACAACGCTTACGATACGTAAGAGAAGGCAGGGAAAGAACTCCGCTTGCAGAGTTCTTTCCCTGCATCGCCTTGGCGAAGGTATAAGGTCAGCGTTAAGAATAACATCTGGGGTTTAACGTCCCAAAACCCCGATATGATTATGAGAGACGCCGTAGTGAAGGGCTCCGGAAATTTCGACCATCTGGTGTTCTTCAACGTGCACTGATATCGCACAATACACGGGCCTCTAGCATTTCGCCTCCATCGAAATGCGACGGCCGCGGCCGGGATCGAACCCGCGACCTTCGGGTCAGCGGCCAAGCACCATAATCACTGCTCCACCGCGGCGGACAAGGCCTGCGTTGACAACAATGTTTACCTTCTGGCGGCACGGTAACAGGGCAGTTCAATGCCTTCCTACTCTTGCAATAGTGAACAGCGAACTTATTGACAAAAAAAAAAGACATTCGTGAACGTTTGCTCAGCTTGCTACAAACATCGCCTGGTGAGGTGCTACGTTGTCTTACGGTAAACAAACACACGACACAGAGAATAAAAATAAAACGGCTTTTCGAGACCTTTCCACGTCCGTTGCTCAAATAAATGAAATATTTCAGCTCGTAATCAATATATTTAACGGGTCCTGACGAGGGGCCTTTTAGCGAACTTTACCATGTAAAAATAGAAACGCGCTATTCTGTCCCGAATAAAGCTGGCCGCAAGAGCCGGGTTTCACGCCGCGACCTCCTACGTTTCTGCAGACTAGCGTAGGCAGTCAAACAAGAAGGCGGGTTTCTCGATACTTTATATGAATCTAATCTGTTTCATTACTCTTTCACCAACACTTAGCATAGAGGGAAACGCGGCCTGTGTAGCATGTCATGCGTAAGTCAGTGCACTTTCCGATGTATAGGTATGTTATTTAGAAACAAAAAGCGCGCAGTTAAAACTAAAGCGACTTTGTTAAAACCATTTCTTTTTAAGATCATCGAACAATATTCTGCATGCAAAGGTATTCATTCTTCCTTTACTTCTGCTGCCTATTGAGCTTACAAGAAAAATGTCTGTGGTAGTGAACACGACCAGGCGTCTTCACATAATAGCGCAAAATATTGATTTTATAAACTGAGGCCAACAAAAAATAGGGACGTCAAGACACTGCACATTCGGAAACCCGCAATCGTCATCACCCCCTCCCAAGCTTGCATTATTCTTCTGGAAGTTAGTTTATTCACATTACAAAACAGCAGCGCTAAAGGACGCTTTCTTGCTTTCTTTTAAGAAACCCGTCGGAGCCTACAATATCATCGGGCCGAAATATATTGAAGAGGCAGGGGATGAGAAGAAGGGCAGCGCGCTCTTTCGAGAGTTCGTAAGCACAGCCAAGCGACTTGCATGTGTACACCCTTTCAGTGCAACAGAACTGCTGACTCACAGTCGGGCAGCCCAACCGGGCGCTCGTCGCATGCGTTGCGGTTATCACTCGGCGACTGAGGTTCGCGCTCGCTGGTTGTAGCGGATATCGTCGTCGTGCTTTTTTTTATGTATTGTGGTTTTCTCAATCCGCGCGATTACGGCGAGCGTCATCGCGCGAATTTTGAACGTTGAAGGTCCGTACGCCACGTGGTGTGAAAAACGGTGAACTAGAAGCGATGTCCCGAATTCCTGGGTATGTTTTCGCGTTTTCCTTACCTATGAACTTAATTCCTGACTGTTTTACAGCGCCTATACATGCGTGGTCAATTTTTATTCATCCTCATGGCATATCAAATCTAGGATCCAATGTGCAAAGTGACCAGTCACTATTTACAGGAAATGTTTTACTTAGTGCATGTGATTGGCTAATTCCAAGTTGACGTTGCAGCCATACTGCTTTTATTATTTTCAATGTGGTAATTATGCATAAGCCATCCAGTGAGGAATTAAGGATGAAGAACTCTTGAGTTACAGATGGCACTAGCTGGCATGAAGACATTAAAACATAGCTTTACTAGTTATGCATATTAGAAGTATTGGTACATTGGCAGTCATGTGATTATGCCGCGAAGTTTCCAAAGCACACTTCTAGAAGTTTACGATGGCTTCCAGGTATCTGTAAGTAAATATGTACAGCAATATATTGAAGGCAACCTTGTCATTTTTGTGGGCATTGCTGAATGCTTTTATGCATCCTGGTAAGTGGACCTACAGTCAACACCACACAATAATTTGGGCTTTTTCGTAAGAAACTGAACTACAAAACTATGTGCGGACATGTTTTCATGTCATAGGGCAAACTAATGCAATAACAAACTGTACTACTGACTGTCTACACAGTTCATGTTTCCCAAAAGTGATGCTAGCTTAATTGTACTAATTTAGTGTCTTCATGCATAGGCGGATACCGAGTTCCTTGGGTAGCCTATTTCTTTGGATTGTACTTACATACTGGAACGGTGAAGTGCGCCACGTAAGTGTGCATCAGATGAGATTTTACAACCTACTTCGGGTTGCTTTACTGCTTGAAATATGTATAGTGCTTAGCAGGGTGTCGGAACGGAACGAAACCCGAAACACGGAAAACGAAAAAAAAACGATATTTTTGTCCGGAACGAAAACGTAACCGAAACTTTATCTATATTTCGTTCCGGAGTGAACCGAAATGTTTTCAATCGTTTTTCGGTTCACGAGAAAACTTCGCAATCCGGAGCAGTATTAGCGCACACATCAGGCAGGAATTCCAAAGCAAAGATATGTTGAAATTGTGCGAAACACGAAAACAGAGGCAACCAGATATGTTTATATTAACGCAAGTGGTCTTTTGATCGCCTGTCACGCAGGCCACCATAGAGAGGGCATTGTCGGCACGGAAGTTTGTTACAGCGAAAGCTGTTACGAGATCACAACAGCTGCTTTGGCGCCATAGTTGTCCACCGCCGCCGGTGTCCGGGACCGCTATCGTGTGATATAAGAAAAAAATTAAATGAGAAACAAATTTCTAGGATTGGATGGATTTCCCACCCGCGTCCTTTGCGTGGCAGTCGGGTCTTCCACCACAGCTGGTGCTTGTAACTCCTTCGCAAAAATACTCTATACAAGCGTCATGTCATTCAAGGAATCGTGTTAATATATGTAATATAACGTGGCAGAATAGTAAAATAACAACCAGTCATCACACCATGCTAATAGCGCAAAGAGTGTGTGGTTTAATGCTTCCCACCAGTGTTGCAGGAGTTGCCCCATCAGAATTGGAATGACTCCGGAATCTATCCACATTTTCGCGACACCGGAATGGAATGGGGACAACGCTTGGAGGAATGGAATGGAAACAGAATTAAGCGCATTTTGCACGGAATGAAATGGGAATGGAATTACGTCTTTTTCCGAAAATAGAGCACGTTTTCGTCTACGTGCTGTTTTTCAAACTTCAAACATTAGTAAGTCAGAGCCTCGAAATTACGATAAAGCAGATATTTTTAAAATGGCTTGGCTAATTACAAGCACGGTGCATTTATAAGCAACGCGCCTACTAGAAACCGAGGCGTAAGTTAGTGTAACAAACAAATGCACTATCCCATCAGATGCCTAAGGGAGAAACAAATTACCCCTGCGCGTTGGTTCCCATTCCCCACACGAAAGTGGCGAATACTCTATGCAAGCCTGATATTTATGTCATGAGCAGTTTAGTATCTGACGCACGTAAATACCCTTTGCGACAAAGAAGACATGGCAATACCGCGCAAACGCGAACACAGGAAGTTCTCCTCATTCCACCCATGCATGCGAGGCGCGCTTGACAAGCTTGAGCGCTGACGAGCAGTGCGGCCCAGCGTTCCGTATTAGATACAAAGCCACAAGGTGCCCGAGCGGTGCACTGTTCCAACTAATACCAGCAGATCTAGAGGATCTTATTCCCCATTAACCAAATCTTAGTTTTCTCCATATTCACGACCGCTCCAGACGCGTGGCAAAACTACTTAGTCTTCTTGAATACTACTTTTGTCAGCATAAAAATACACTATGTCGTCATTTTAGCAGTAACACATTTAAGCATAAACAATATTAAAACACCACCATTCGTTCAAACATGCTGACCATGCAAACACTATAGGTAGCGGGAGAACTGCCCTATGGGAATTAGTAGGGTGGTTGTACTGCACAAGATATGCAACCAAGCTACTATCCCTCGGCCTTGGTAAGGTGTTTTGCGTACTTTTGCAGTTCTTAATGCATCTGATGACATCAGCTTTGTGGGGCGTTCATTCTTAACTCGATAAAACTATCAAGATGGCTTTCCTACATTGAGGAATTACAGGAATGGAATTGAACTGCCCGGCCATTCCCAGAGTGCGAATGGGTTAAGTTTTTTCATTCTGAGGAATTGAAAGGAATGGAATTGCGGCAAGTTCTAATTCCCCCCCAAAGGAATTGAAATGGAATGGAGGCGCCTATTCTGCAACACTGCTTCCCACCCACTGCAAAGTGCTAAGCCATATTTATCATCAGGCACACCACAAAGTGCACATAATGCCTTACAGATGTGTAGCGTGTACCACGAGACTCCGAAGAACGACGAAAAATGGCATAGTGGGAACTCCTCTACTTGAGAAAAATTGGGATGATTTATGGCGTAGTAGGTACCTTGCATTTGTACTTGTATTATTGCCCAAGGGACTCTCCAACGGGCTCTACAAAGTCCACTCTTCCAGCTTTCGTTGTGACTGTGCTGCATGTTCCGCGCAGGCCTGGCGATGTTTTTATGAGAACAGTGGTCTCGCACATCAGAGAGTACACTCAATGACATGAATGCTCCGAGATCGTGCTCACTCCCTTGACACAAGCATTCAGCCCACTAAAAAATTCGTATTTGTCTTTTGAGAAAATAAATACTATGACTTATTAATACTGGTTTGTGCTAGTTGGTTAGGAATTCGTGCACAGTTACTTCTGCTACATCACAAGTAACTACATCACAAATGCAATGTTCTTTATGATTACCTTAACTTCAAATTATTGCGATAAAAAAAACCGTTACGAACCGTTACGGAACATTTTGTTTTCGTTCCGGAACAGAAACGGAACGGAAACATTTTTGCGGTGGAACGAAACTAAACCGAAACGAAAAACATTTCGTTTCCGACACCCTGGTGCTTAGGCTGTGCTGTATATGTTGGTCCACGTGTTCAGTTTTGGGAGCAGGTTCTGTGCGCAACGACGGAAATATATACCTATATCCTTACATTGACACGAGAACTGCTACTGTTTTGATTCCATAAAATATGGAACCACTGGTTCTTGTATGAATGAAGTATGACTGCTTGTCGTGTAGGCAATGAAGAATGAACTTGTGCTTGCAAAACAAATTGCTGAAACACTGCCTGCTCAATGTAACTGCTTGTGTTTTATTACCAAACACATTAAACAGATGATTCACAGATTATGACACATTGTAGAAGAGAGATAGCAGAAAGTTAGACCGACAAGTCATCACCGTGTTGTAACGTAGATTGGATGATCTTTCATCAATAGTAGCATACTGAAGGTGGCTGTTGTATAAATAGAATTTAAACAGAGTGTGCAGGTGATCCATGGAGTGTACATATGATAGCTTTTCTAGTTTTCTGCATATTTGCTACTGTCCCTCGTCTTTCTGTGTTACGACTGTGAAATTCTGAATTGCAAGCAAGCCAACCTCTCTGCTGCTGTAATTAATTCGACAGAACCATATTTTCTCAAGAACAGCTGTTCCATTGAGGAAGAGGGTAATGCCTTTTGTTTAATGGCTACTGCATCATCTGTGCAAGGGGAGGGCCAAGTACATATGGACGTTCACAAGAGAGAGTGCAAGTACATTAACTTTTTGTTTGGTGGGAGACCTGTCACTGGTAATCTGGGGAGGTTGTCCTTGACCTTGGAGCACGCGTTTAGGACATTCACTTTAACGCGGTGGCGTGATGCTTAACAATAAAGCTAATAGTAAGAAATGCAAGATAGTATCCCGAGTATGAAAGCAAATAATACTGAATATGCGTTATAGAGAATCATTGAATGCCGCACTAAAGCGTGCATTGCGAATAAGCTCTAATTGCGGAAATAGATAAGCGTTCAGATGCTCAGAAGCGCTGCTGCTCTAGCTGTGTGCAGCTGTACGTGCGCAATTCAACGCACTTTATGTAGGCGCGTTATAATGTCCTTTTAAATCTGAACTTTCTGCGTGTGTAATTTCATATGCGAACGCAGGCGTATCCGAGCAGCTCAGAACACTGCTGCCGCTTCTAGACGCGTTCAGCTCGCGTCGGCAGAAATATCGAGAATTGCTCCACAGCACGCGCTCATGGAATGCACATACGTTCGGTCATCTGAAGATACCTTTGTCGCGCTGGTATTCACAAATTTCGGGCGAGGGAAGCATTGTCGATATATGGAGAATCACTCGAGAGGGCACAAGTTTATCATTTTTCTAGCGGCACGACACGACCGAACCGACGAATTCGAAGCCGAAGGTGTTTACGTCGGCCTGCATGACGTCCCACAAATTAGGTATCGACCTCACTCAAGCGCAAACACACGCTGATGGTACAAGAACAGAAGTTCGGAGTTCCGCGGACGGATTACCAGCCGCTGTGTACATACATTGGTATACATATATAGGCCCACGAACAAAAGCACGCGAGCAAGTGGTGGCGGTGTAGTGTAATGGTTATGGTATTTGCTTGCAGTGCGTGTTGTTCGCGAGTTCGATTCCTGTGTTGTGCGTACTTGTAAGTAAATGTCATAACTGTGCATAAATACATTGATGTCCATATTATAATATGTCCTAGTAATAAATATTAGCAGAAATTGTTCGTGAACCTAACAGAGTGCTTGAAAAAAATTTTTTTTCTCGCGACCGCATGGCGCCACCTATAAAAGAAGGTTTTAAAAGCTTTTCAAAGAAGCAGAAAAACTCCCAATGCGCTCCGTTCAAGCCCCCAAAATGAGTTCAATAGAAACACCAAAAGTACCTTGTAAAGACTGTTAGTTCCATGCAATCACTCCCTTAACAAAGGATGTAAATAAAACCTCCATTTGAAGGAGGTTTTGCGTATTACCTTTAGGATGCACGCTGCGCAACGAGCCCAAAACTCCCTAAAAGGCTCAACCAGTTTTGCAGTGTAGGGGCACTTTAAGCTGGAGTTTTGTGCTTACGCCTCGAACATTCCGACTACCAGAGGTACACAACTTCGCTGTGAAATTCCCTGCACGGAACATAACTGGAGAGGGCTAGCTTGCCAGTGCAGCGCCAACAACGAGAACACCACACCACTCAATGATACAGAGCGGGCGCGAGCAAAACTTTGCGTGGGTGCTTTTCATATTTCTTTGTTCGTATGCCAGGTGAACGGAGGTACTTTACTCTTGCTGTAGGCTGTCATGAGCGTTTGCACAAAACAACTATTAAACGTTGATTTCTTTAGTGGGCTTCTTTTGCTTACGCGAATGCTGACCATTGGTTCGAGGCTGGCTGTGTTCACCACTGCGCTGGATAGTTGCAAGGGGGTAAACATTGTTCCCCACGGTCTGACAGTTGCGCGCTCAGTTTGCATACGGCACCCTCGCCTTGCAGTTAAGCTCTTCGCGGACTAACTATTTGTCACGGGGACGAACTGCATCAGTCCCTCGAATTTCGCCCCCTTGCGGCTTAGAGTGTAGCTCAAACATAGATTCTTCTGGTATACATTTCTCGGGGATAACAGCGCGGACAACACGGATGAAGAAACACGAAGGAAACAAGTGTCGTGTGTCCCCCTTTATTGCTTCGTCCGCGTTAGTCGCGCTGTTAGTTATGATTAGTTGTAGACAGCTTTTCATCGACAGGAAGCCCAGACTTGTGCTTTAATTGCGCCATTTTGCCATCAGCTGTGAAGGTCTGCTGATGAACACAAAAATGATTTTCTGAAAGTGCGCGGTTAGTTTCCGATCGGAGTTTCAAGCACTCCGACTGTGAGTGATTGAAATTATGACAAATAGCAGATTCATGTAACTGACTCTGTCAGGCAGGAGTGCATCGCATCCTTTGAATCCACTAGTGTGCAAATACGGAACACATCGCGCCATGACGATGGGAGATAACATAAGCGCCACTGCGCAGTGAGCCCCGCTCTTTTTGGTCTTAGGAACGGTTAGTGAGTAACTAAGCATCCCGACCACCTAGGAAGTGTCATGCGGAAGATGGAGAAGCAGCACCTCTCGCAAAGCTTTTTGCATTGGGAAACAATGGAAGCTTTTTCTCGGTGCCGAACAGGCCGGCGTGAGCAGTGCTTCCCGGCCGAGGTGCGGTCCACACGCTCATCGGAACGTGGCCGAAGGAAAGCGGTCAGCAGGAGGAAGGTTTCACAGAGTGAAGGTCGACTGCGTTTGTAGAGCACTGACATGGGCGGCAACAGCACGGCCGCTGCACTTCCTGGCTGGGCGAAAGGCCGTTCTGTCGTCGAAAGGCCGCGAAACATGCAAGCGCGCGCACCAATGCGTAGTTACGAAAGAAAATAAGTGAGATGGAGACGCCCAGATCCTCGCAGTTGAGAAGCTCGCGAATCTCACAAGCATGCCTCGAGAAAATATGAACGTTTTTTATTCGTATGATTGCATGAAAGGAAGGCGATAGAAACATGCGTACAACAGAGTGTTTTATTGTGTTCAATGAACAGTGTTCCTGTGTATATCTCTTGTCCTCTGTCGATTAGGTAGAAGAATGATGAAGCGAGACTTTAAGCTCCAATGAAAAACAATTGGAGATGCCCATAGCTGCCTGTATTTGCAGAACAGCATGAGGAGATTCTGAGGCCTCTGTTTGAGATTCTAACAAGAAAGGGGGAAAGCGTGTGTTTATGTTTTGTCAGAGTAAGGGAAGCCGCCCGCCACGGTGGTTAGTGGTTATGGCGCTCGACTGTTGACCTGCAGGTCACAGAATCAAATCCCAACGCGGCTGCTGCATTTTTGATGGAGGCGAAAATGCTTGCGGCCTCATGTGCGTAGGTTTAGGTGCACATTAAGAACCCCAGGTAGACGAAATTTCCAGAACTCTCCGCTACGGCGTCTCCCATAATCTATCGTGATTATGGGATGTTAAACACAGACAAATATTAGTAACAAGGAAAGCCCCTTTCTACGTTTTCAGAAAAAGGAGGGCGCTTAAATTAAAAGGTATCTGTCGTTCTCTCCGTCACGTGTTTAGCGCTGTTTGCTCACGTTAATCATGTACCAACCAGCACAGTTAAGCGCACTCCTGCAAAGGTACCTCTTATAATGTTGTGTAGAGCATAGAAGAATACTTATTTGAAATATCCGATGAAACACAGGGAGAAAAGTGCTAAAATTTTGCGGGCAACTCGCCAGGGCTTTTCTACCCCGCCAATACTAGTAGGCTACATCGGTGACAAAACTGGAAGCAGTCCAGACCATGTGTCGTCAAACAGCGAAACAATCTATAACGCCCTGACTAATGTCACAAACTCAACGTACTACAGTGGCCGAGTCAAAGTAGCAACAGAAAACTGCCTCCAAGACAAGTTGCATGGTAAAGCACACATGGCACAGTGACAGAGCCTCATAGACAGTAGAGTAACATTTTAGTGTCTGATGTTAGAGTCACATCAGACAGTAGGCTGAACATTTCATGCATACAATGTTTTACACGTTACAGGCATTACAGACTTGGTGCACACCCACGATTTGGTGTGTGCTTGAGTTTGTGCACTTCATGTGGAAAGTTGTATTGAAATTGAGCATTCAATGACACGACCAGACTTCGTACCATCGCACTCACATTTCCTTTTCGCGCTTTCTATTCGATTGCAGATTCTCTGTGACTGCAGCTCAGGGAATACATGTTTGAAAAAGAAAGTGGTCGCTTTCTGTGGTATAGCTGCCCAGAATGTTTCATCAAAGCAAATAACCTCTACTGTCAAGCATTCTCCTGTAAATACAACAAAGTAGGCCTTGCGCAGCTCTGAAGCAGCCATTTAGGTCTGAACCTGGGCATAACAAGCATGGTTATGACTCAGCTTTAGGTTTTTATCTAAATAGGCTAGCCTCCTGAAATTTTTTAAAGACGGGTTGGCTCTGAGCGATGCAGGGCACTCCAGCACAGCTTTTTCGCAGCATGTGCAGGATACAAGGGCATCAGGCGAAGCTGCAATAAATGGCACTTCAGGCATTATATGTAAACCGCATTCACTAAGCATAAAGTCAGTATGCTTGTCACATTCATGGTTCATGAAGCCAGTTTTTGCTTCACTTTCCATCTGTAGTCCCCAAAGAACGTTGGCAACACGTGGTGCTTTTACACAGCCCATTATTTCGGCGACGAGTCCATCAGCCCTACTCTGAGATGTACTCGCCCTATGCAAGATAGACGCTGTTATCCGGCCTTTCCGCTCGTCCAGCCACGTCGGCGACTGTGATTGTCCACGTGCTTTTTCTTCTATACCCACACATTGGAAATCGCTAAGCTTCATACCTTCGGCCGTCTCTAGGTCGAAACTTTGTATATATCGCCTAGTGGAAATGTGGCAGACATCTTCCGCTGCTTGGTTGGTGGTTTAGGGCAGTGGTCAGCTGTCTCGGGAGCTGAATCGGTGGCTTCACTGTCACTAACGGATGTCAGCAAAAGTGTTTTCGGTGCATTGTCTGCAAAGTTAAATCAATATTAACTTGTGGCAAAGAAAATTTCAGTCCAATTTATGATGCAGTACAATATGTGCCCACTGTTAAGTATGTGATAAAGATATGTAATGCACATTCCTTGACAGACTGAAGATCAGACTTTTTGTGAGCTGCATGAGATCAAGAAAACACTTGTAATAACTTAGATGCAAAGCAATCAAATCTGTTCTTGTATCAGTCAATGAAATAAAGCAGATGTATTATGTGCGTGCATTTAATAATGCTGTCCCTAGATCACCTTCAGCTAAGAGCAAAAACTGCGCACTCGCTTATTTGTCCACTGTGGCACATCCTGCTGGGCCCTGGGTGTTGGCTGGGGTACTGGAGCCCCAACTTTAGGCGTGAAGAAATTAATTTCGCTGACTGATGCAGCCTGCAAAAGGTTTCTTGTTAGCCTTAGTACTTTAAAAAAAATAGAATAATTGGACAAAGCCTGCTGAGGAGAGACTTACTGCAGTTTTTCGTGAAACTTCAATCCACTTGTATGGAACATCAGTTGGCGACGTGTTGTTCATGCCCAAGTTCACATGGGCCTCGGTGTAGAACAGCAGTGCAGCAACATGTGTACAGCATTCTCCAAGTTTGAAAGTAAGATAAGAGTATGCAAATCTAGACCATCATGATAGAAGGGAATGTTTTACTTCTGCACATCTGCAGCTAAAAAGGCTTGCCTTACAAGTACTGGCCATACCGCACTGACAGATGGGCAGGCAATCGTTGCCACAACAAAATTCAAGGACGATAAAAACAGTAAATGCTAAAGCACATAGGGTTTCCTAACCGATAAGCTCTAGCTATGCATGAAGCGATTGGAATGTGAAATGTGGATTGCTTGTACAATCTGCTGTCAACGACACTGCTGCCTTACATGATAGGGAGTTTACAAATGTAAACTTTTTCTTTCACTGTGACATATGGACATGCCGTTTACCATAGCTTATTAAACTACAATGCAGATACGGGTGCCCTCTTCAGGTGCTGCGAGCTTTTAGATCTTGTACCTAAGCAGAAATATATGGAGAAAAACTATAACTAAAGTCAATCTAGACAGTCACTAACGAAGTGGGGCATGCTCCCCACCTACATATTTAAGTTTGCGGCGAAAGAAAATAACGAAAACTTATTTTTTAGTAACCTGTTCTAGAAACTGTCAAACACACAGCTGTACCTTAATCCTTGACACGAAGCTTCAGCAACGTCTCCGCAGTGAAGCGTTGAACGTGCTTGCCGTAAACCAAAGTTCAAGTGATTTGATGGTGCATGAAGTCGATACTCACCCTGCCATACAGGGGCAGTGGGCAGAAACAACGCTGCCGTCGTCTTTCAGAATGCACCACGGCTCGTACTGCTTCGTCAGCGTCTGGCTTGCTTCGACTTTTGCAGCAAGAATCAGGATGCCATCGCCGCGTTCACCCACTTTGATCGATGCGAGCTGCCTCACTTTTCCGCTTACAAACATGTTGTAAGCGTCACTGAGTTTATAGCATTTAAACTGCTGCTTCGTGTAAAAGCAGACCCCTTCCACCAGATACATAAATATATCTGCGGCTGTGACCAGGAGGCAGGTTTTTTGCTCCAGTCGCGAAGTTGAATTGTAGAACATCCCTATCCAGCGGATCGGGAAACACTTCTCCTCGCCACTGCAGTTTCTCCTGGTACCTCTGCCGCGCGACGTCGTCGAGCCCCTTCATGTAGTCGCTTGACATCGCTCTAAACACCTCTGAAGGAATGCGCCAGAAATATTATAGCAACAAGCTCAAGCACACCAGGCAAACACCGCCGGGATCATTGGAAATGTATTACCAAAAGTGCGCACCGGAATTCTTCTAGGGCAGGCCGTTCGGCGCTTGCCGGTTTGTTTACAAACAGCGAAACCGTCTATATTGCTGCGGAACGCATCGGAGCTGTTGCTGTTGGGAAACGGCAAAACCTGGTTGACGTCGGAAGGATGGTTGAGGTATTGGGTCATGCTCGTAGCTTCTTGACAATTTGAAAACGCGAACGCACCGCTGACGCCCACGATTACTTTGTCGCGTGCTGGCGTGCCGACGCAGCGACGAGAACGAGGTCGGCGTAGTCGCAAGGAGGCGACAGCGTGGGGCATGGAATAAATCAGTTGGTTTTGGTAACGCATGTAGCAGCATACTTCTTCATCTGCCTTAGAGTGAACTTGGGCGTGTTGGTTAAGCATGATGAACCACACAGCGCGAGTAAACAACGGGGACACAACAACGGGGGGTGTGTGTACCCTTCCTGTGTCCCCGTTGTTTACTCGCGCTGTGTGGTTCTTCATCTGCCTCTCCGCTACAGTGGTGACACCGGACCATGGAACATTCCAGAATCTTCTACCTGGCACTCACACCGAGTCGATGAACCTCTGATCCGCCTATCACCAGGCGCGACTACCAGATGAGGCCGCGGCGCACTGCATCTTGTTACTGCCGCTATTCCCCGATTTTTGGCCAAGAAGTCCAGCTATCTGGCTCGTCGAAATAGCTGACTGGGCTAGTTGGTGATTCATTCTGCTTGCTTGAAATAGGAGCGCGTAACGTAAACAAGGACTTAATAACACCGTGTGTTATTAAGTCCTTGTCTACGTTACGCGCTCGTATTTCAATCAAGCAGAACTACCTCGCTCATCAAGATGGAGGCTGTTTTCTACCTGCGTAACGTCGTCTCGCAGCAGGACAAGTACGCCATCATGGTAGCCATGCTTCTTCCTGCTCTGCGATGAGTTGTGCCTCCTCTTAGACCACAGTCATATGACCGACTTCGAGGTTTCGTGCTAGCACTACCGCAACCTGGAGTGCCACGTCACTTACTCTCTGCCGCGCTAAACGTTGGTTTCGAACCTGAGACTGACCCAACCACGCTGCGCGACGACAGCGTTCATCTACCCTTACAACTCAATCAACTAGCCCCGACATCATCATTTGATGTGCAACCGCCAGCGGCCACGCAAGAACTCGCAGAAGCTACGGATAGCTCTCCGTCAAATGAACAAACAGGTCTGTCCTCAGACGCCACCCGAGTGTTCTCGACGCTCACAGCGTGCGCGCTCCAAACAACGGATGACTCCTTCAACGCGTTTTTCGCGCTCCCACCCTGCTTACCCGTCCCAGAACCGACGCTGCCGAGCCTCGAAGTTCATGCTGTACGGTGGAAGACGCCAACTGAGACGTTTCTTGCGCAGTCGCTTCTCTGTGCCAGCGGTTCTTGCTCGATTAGCAAGTGGCGTCGGACCTAAACGGAAACGTGAAAGCCATGTTGGCTTTATTCAGACCGCCAATTTCTAGAAATCGCAGCGACGCCACCTGCCTGGGAGCACAAAGAAACAATCTCACACCGACCGCCTCCAGATGTACAACGAGGTGCATTTGAAAGGACAGGCGTCAGCTACCTCTCTCCCTCTCGAACGTACCGGCTTGCACAATCCACACAGGATCTCGACCCGTCCTCTTCGCCAATCTCAGTCCCAACCTCTTGAAGAAAATTGAGCACCCCTTCGCCACTCCGCTTTCTCGACTAGGACTGTTTAATGGACACTTTTCGATTACGACTCCGCCTACACGGCGGGGGGGCCCTGCCGCGTGCCGGCGTGCCGACGCAGCGACTAGAACGAGGTCGGTGTAGTCGCAAGGAGACGAGCGCGTGCGCCATAGAACAAATCATTCGGTTTTGGTAACGCATGTAGCAGCATCCTTCTTCCTCTGCCTCTCTGCTACAACTTCAATGATTGCAATCGTGGTGCCCTGCTCAGGTGTCTGTATTGGCTAAAGTTTGTTGGAATCACTCTTTATTTTCCTTCAAGCAACGAGCACTGCCTCTTGCAACGCAAATACCATGATCCAGCAGCAAACGCTGATCGCTCTTGATGACGCCGTCAGGGTGTTCGGAATTTTCGGTGCCGACGGAAATTATGACGTTGGAGCGAGGCGGAATGGTGACTTGATCCTCGAGGACGTTCATGGCACGGTGACATGGCTTCGTATCCGGCGGTGTCTCTTTGTCTTACGATAGAGTTATTGACTTGGTTCTTAAGTCGATGAGGGTGCCGTGATGGTTTAAGAAGTCAATGCCATGTGTGACATCCCTGGAGCAATGTTGCAGGATTACGATGCTCGCAGGATAGGTCCGATCATTGATGTTAACTTGCTGTCAAGACTCCAGACGGCGTAATTAGATGACCGCCAGCGGTCTGCACTTCGGGGGCATTCCCAAGCAGTCTTAACTTCAACTTCGCGGCAAACGACTATTCCGTCGACCCCACTAACGACGAAATAGGCGGCTCCAGTATCGATGAGAGCGGTGAGGTTGTGGCCGTCGATGAGAACGTCGAGTTATCTAGTTCGTGGTCTTGCGTTGCGGGTCGCGGTGACGGATGAAGGCTACGTCGGGTAGCTGGTTCTACGTGGTGTCGTCAGGTGTTCGCGGTAGCGATGGTCGATTAAAATTTTTAATCGATTAATCGTTAATCGTTCGTTGATTTACCTTTAATGGAATAATTGCTTTCGATGAGGTGTTTTAATCGATGAATAGACGTTTTCGATAGGTGCTTTAAAAATGATATCTCATTGTTTGAGAGGCATTGTTTCTGTTTGATCTCGACCGAAGTCTTTCTATCAGACGCGTTAGAGATGTGCTCATTTGCGCTTTCGTGAAAATTCGCACTTTCGCCCAATGGACACAGGAAGCCCGTCGTCTTTCGGTTATGTCACGGATTCAATGATCTGTGGCCATCATCCATGCACGATTCGGCAGCAGGGCGTATTTCCTCG
This sequence comes from Rhipicephalus sanguineus, assembly GCF_013339695.2. Classification (NCBI taxonomy): domain Eukaryota; kingdom Metazoa; phylum Arthropoda; class Arachnida; order Ixodida; family Ixodidae; genus Rhipicephalus; species Rhipicephalus sanguineus. The sequence goes on along the minus strand of NW_023615083.1, from coordinate 10,839 downwards.
AAACCTGCGTACTGGAGCGCATCGAAATCGCAGGTGTTTTCGGCGACCCACACTGGTCGAAAAGACGCACCGGAAATATCCAGCGTGCCCGAGGGTGAGGAAATCCCGCGAAAAGCAAAGCAGAGCCGAGGAGGAAGAGGAAGTAAATAAGACAACAGTATTGAAAGTTGGGCTAGTTGGTACGGCAGCATGTTTGTGTACAGCGCGAGGAACGACGAAGACCGAAAGAACAGAAGGGACACGGACGAGCGCTGACTCGCAACTGAAAAAAATTATTGAAAAACACATGTACGTAAAAGCAGAAAACATACAACACTGCGCAGAAGCGTGAAAAAACCGATGGAAAGAGTAACAGCGAATCACCTAACGGCACACGTGCTGAGAAGATATGCGAGCTCCTTGTCGGTAAGAGACAACGATGCCTCACTTACGCATGCGTCACCCATTCGGTTGATGTGAAAGGCCTCTATCACTTCTCTAGTGGTCTGGGAACTATGTTTTGACAATATCTTTGCATCGGCAAAGACAGGTGTGCAGCCACACGTGTTGCAATGCGATGCCAGATGCGAAGCGTTCGGATTTTTTAGCGAATTTTTGTGCTCTCTTAAGCGCACATTGATGCGTCGGCCGCTTTGGCCCACGTATGACCGCCCACATGTAAGTGGGACCTGATACACAATACCGCTCTTGCAGGGCACGAATGAGGAAACATGCTTAATTCCACAGTCACTTCTGTCCTTGTCATTTCACGCTTCTTTGTAGTGTTGTATGTTTTCTGCTTTTACGTACATGTGTTTTTCAATAAATTTTTTGAGTTGCGAGTCAGCGCTCGCCGTGTCCCTTCTGTTCTTTCGGTCTTCGTCGTTCCTCGCGCTGTACACCAACATGCTGAAGTAAATAAGACGCTCGCACTCGTAGGGACAGCCTCTGTTCTCAATTTGTCAGATGTTATGGAAGCCCTCGAGAAAAATATAATTGCGGACTGACATGATCTCTTACTTGAGGTCACCCACACTATAAAAAAAAGAGTATAGGTGACTCTTTTCGGAGAGTCTTGACTTGTCACGTATACGACTCTCTTGGTGGGTCAGAGTCGGCGCGCTTTAAGAGAGTACCCTGACCCCCTAGGAAGAGTGGAAGGACTCTTATCCGAAGGATCACATTACCACTTTGAGGGAGTCAGACGACTCTTGCCGGTAACACTCATACGTGGGTCAAATGACACACACCGAAGCATCACGCGGCTCCACAACTCTTTTAAGTTACTCAATGGACCAATTCTCTACTTTCGCGCAGCTGCTGTTGGAAATAGTGAAATATTCATGTACCTGTTATGTACAAATGGTATGGCTTTTCCTTGCACTGCTTGCAGCTTTCTGAAATTAGCCATTCTATGGGGGAATCAAGCCACAATGGCATATTCTAAAATCGGCCTTTTAAATGTTTTACAGGCGAGCTGCTTTATTAGAGTAGGAGCTAGTTTTAGGCATATTTCAGGGAAAGAATAACGTACTTTGCACGGCTGTAGGAATGTAATAGATGTGCTGGGTTTATTAAAGGTCTGCAGTAAGCGTCGCACCGAAATATTTACGTTCTCTTGCTTTAGTAAGCACGGTGCCGTCAACTGCTTAAGCAAGGTGTGAGGGATTTTTGTCTGAGTAATCGTAATCACGGTGGATTTTTTTTGCATTAGGTGATATCTGCCATAGCTCACACCACTCTGGTATTATGTGAATTGAAGCATTCAGAGAGATGTGGTCTGCATGACTATTAACCTCCTGGTACAGTAAAAGTTTCTTATTTCGGATTTCACGGGACCGGAAAATTTGTATGAATTAACCGATTGCCGAACTATCGAAGCTCTCGAGAAAACAATAAAGTGTAAATGCACTTTCATTTTCCTGATCAATAGGTAAATCCAGTAGTTATTTTGCATTATATCAGTGTACAAGCACCAATTTTCACCTTTGGCGACTTCACTCTCAATGTGACCACAGATCAAGACCTCCTTGTCTTATTTAACCCGAAACATGCTCTAAAGGCCACCCTTATTACGTACCGCCACCACCAACACCACCACGCGCACGTAACCATAAATTTTCGCCTAAAAATTGTAATCAATCGTTCACCCCGATGTAGCAGCCGAGTCTTAAGCCAGCATGCGGACCGCTGCTGAAGCTCTTCATCTTCAACAGGTTCTGGTATATCTGAGTTCTGTGACATTGCGCGCGTATTGACCGAAGTGAAAACAAAGGTACTGGTGCCGCATCCCGCTTCTCTGAAGCCTGCAACCGTTTCGGTGCTCCGCGAACGCCGTTTGCGCTCCTTCGCGTCGTACATTCGCGATGCTTCGAGCTCGGTGCGCTCCGACTATCGTCCGAATCAGCCGGCTTGCGGCCAAATATTACTTAATTAAGGAACTTGATGTTATCAAACAATGGATATGCTGGCCCGGACGAGGGAACACGTCCTAATCATCCGATAATTCAAATTAACGAGCTTCTACTGCATGACATAGTCGTCGGCAAAAACTAATGTTAGAATCAGTGTTCCTTGCAATGTCGTTAATTAGATTAAGAACAACAACACTTCAAGAACTGATTCTTGCAGTACACCTGGAACAGTTTTTCATGTAGCGTGCTCAAAGAATACAAATTGTTTGCCATTAAGCAAAAAAAAAAGTTCATCTCCCACTAAATGGAACCATGTGGGGATGCGAATGAGCGCATGGGTCGACTTAATGTTCCGTTCATCACCGGCATTTTACCCGATGTTAAAGCGTCCTTACATGTGGACCACACCAAGAATTCACTGTAGTTGCTGTTCCTATTACTCGCCCCGAACTCTTGTTGGAGCACGCCACGCGGGTTCATCGTGCGTCTGTAGAATCTCGTTATCCGACGCCATCACGTGATTGTCTTACCCAGCCTCTTACACGGGCCCGAACGTGCAAGCGCGTGCCAGCGCGTTCTGACTAGAATACAACGCATTGGTCCATCGCGCGTCTGCAGAATCTCGTTCGCCGACGCCATCACATGGTTGCTAAGAGATTGTAAGGGGGAGAGGCCACAGCGTCTTACCCAGCCCCTTACACAGGCCCGAACGCACTAGCCCGCGCCAGCGCACGGGGTTTTGTCTGCGTTACGCCAAGCTAGGACAGCATACGGCAGCCAGGGCCCCTAAAGTGCTCTGCACGTGTCATCATCAAGGCGGTTTAAGAACAAGACGAAGTAGACTTCTCCATGGAGCGAGCGCGCGCTCTGCACGTATCATCATCAAGGCGGTCGAAGAATAAGACAAAGAACACTTCTCCTTGGCGCGAGCGCGCGCTCAATATGTTACAGATGGCTATGGTAGGTTTTAGAAAGCGGATGGTCGCCAATGAAACTACGGACAAAGCCCAGCGCAAAAGCTGCTTCCCATCTAAAAATTGGCCGCGTATCTGCGTGCTTCACTGCAAATGTCGTGTAAAGACGATAGAAGAGGCGCTGTGTGAGATATGGACGCCATCTGGCAATACGTCGGGAAACATGAGTGCTGTGTTGCGTGCTGGTAGTCCCGGCGCAGCAGCAGGCGAAGACCGGCGGTGACCAACGCGACCGGCGGGGACGCCAGCCAGCCCGAAAACGCGGTTTGGCGCGAAGCGCTGAAGCAGAGAAACGTCCGCACTCAACGAGTACTCTCCACACACTCTTTTATTTACACGTCGCCTGGGTAAAACAGGAACGCCAGAGCGGCGCCCACAACCGGCAGCCTGAAGGCCGCCCACAACGCTGCTTTTTCATTTTTTAAATATTTTTTTTCACCTTCTTGGCCTTCTCAAAACTAAAGTTTTTCAACACCAACCCATGGCATTCGTACAGTGCAATACAGAACCGAAACCGAAACACAACCATGAGCTCGTGCGAAGGGCACGGAGGAAGGCAAATTTCAGCGCAGTCGCATTTTCAGCTTTGTTGAAACAGCGCTCACTAGACGACGACGAAGTAAAAGAAGGCACAGGACAGGCAGCGCCTGTCCTGTGCCTTCTTTTACTTCGTCGTCGTCTAGTGAGCGCTGTTTCAACAAAGATGAACGCATACCAACTCGCTCAAGCTTCCATTCTTATGCATTTTCAGCGCAGCTTAAGAAACTAGGGTCCTTAAAATTACGTATGTATGCATTTTCTATTAAAGGAACACGCCACCTAATATTTACCTAGTGATGTTGCACCTCAGATGTGCATGATATTTACTTTTTGATCGACAACGTTCACAAGTATGAAGAGCCGTACCAGTTCAAGACGGCTGGCCCTTGGGCAAGTGGTTCAACTTTGGCCGAGTGGCTGAATCGAGGGACGTGCCGACAAACAGAAAGACAGACAGACAGAAAGACAGACCAAAATTTCTGCGTTTAAGTTCCCCAAGAAAGACTATCGTCTTTAAAACGCGAGGCCTGCACGTAACACGGAGCACAGTCACAGGGACAGGTGGTACAGCGGCCTTTCTAGAACCCGTTGGCAGCTCTGTTGGGGCAACTAACACAAGTAAACTTGCAAGGTACCCACCACGCCTTAAGTCATCATGATTTTTGTGAGGCAAAGAAGCACTGTCTTTGCCACTATTCGTCATTATGCATAGAAGCGTGGTACCTGTAAGGGATGGATGGATGGAAAGTCCTTTATTGAAAAAGAGGGAGGCGCATGGCCTCTGTGGGGATAAGCGGGACTTTCAAACTAAACTAATATTTCAGTGTCGTAGGATTTGCACTTATTCAAGTCACAATCACTTGTACTGAGGCGGTGTGTGGTCAGTACTGGGGTCTGTCGGACCCCCTAAACCACTCTGATCAGGCCGCTCTGACTTCCATATTGCGCGAATACGAATACTAACTGCGTGTCCGGGTCCGTAAGCAGCGCTTCCCGATAATTTGTGTACTGTAAGCCTGTATGGCCATTCGCCCTTTATCAAATGCGGAACATTGCCACAGTAAGTGGTGAAGGTTCGCGCGGCAGCGCAGCCCGCAGTAATTGCACGTCACTGTCGCAATGTCCGGTTGTCGCCATTTAGCTAAGGAATACGGTGTGTATGCGGAATTTGCGTAGACCTTATTGATGAATACTTCTTGAGAGCGCGAAAGTGGACACTTACTGGAAAAGAGGACTGGTGGGGTAACCAGCGTAATGCTTTTTTTACTAGCATGACGCAGGGACGTGCGCACGTAGTGCATTGTAGCTACCGAGGGGGCCATTGGACTTAAGAGCTTATACGGTGTTACCCTGAGGGGTGGGGGCAGAGAAAGATTGGTCGACCCACCTGCGGAAGCAGCAGCGCGTATTGCCCCCGGGCACACCCGTATGCACCGGCGTCAAAATTATTTCTATCGGCCTGTCCTCCTTTTCGTGCCTACGAAGGATGCTTTGAATAGCGGCAGCTGTAGCATCCTCCGAGGCTGGGCAAAATATTTCCGAGTAAGCAGCGTGTGAGTCGGTAAAGACACGAAGGGGTTTCTGTATAGTGTATGGGAGGCTTGCAGTCGCTCCCCATATGGCAAGGAGTTCGGCATGCAGAGGGGTACCGTTCGGGAGATGGCACCTGTAGGCCCCAGTGTACTCGGTGGTCTGCGCGGAAATCCATGCTATACAAGCTTGGCCATCGGAGAGAGCAGCGTCCGTGTAGATGTCGATTGTATCTAAGCTCGCTTCCCTGAGTTGTCGCGTGGCAAGAACCTGGCTGGCAGTGTCATTGTCACGAGATATGGGACGACGGAACCGTCGAGAGGCTATCGGAGTTTCCCATGGGGGTATTGACTGATTAAGAAGGGGTGTATCATCATGTCGCTGACAATCCCAAGCCAGAAGGCGACGACCTTGCGGCGTGTTTTCAATGTGGATGTGGTGTCGAGTGTGGGCTTCACGGATGACGTCGTGCAGAGGAGGCAAGCCCCCTGCGGTTTCAAGTGCGCATATCAAGTGCGGAGTGTGTTTAGGGAGCGCCGTGATGGCACGGACAGTAGCCCGATGAAGGCGTTCCAAATTTCTGATGTCCGTTGGAGAGAACGTGTATATGGGTGCGCCGTACAAAATCTTTCCAACGGCCACAGCTCTTGCGAGAGTACGACAGGCTTGTTGTCGAGCTCCTCCGTATTTGCTGGACAGACGACGTATCAAATGTAACGTGGCTGGCCATGCCTGCCGCAGCCCACGTACCCACTTTTGTGGGCTGTTGCAGCTGGCTATTGGTAAACCTAAAACTTTGATTTGTCCGTTCTTTTATTGCATAGTGTGCGATCCAATATGGAGCGAGACACACATTTTCTGGTTGGTGTGATGCTTGCCGTCGATGCTTATATGTTCTGTCTTATGTGGAGCTAGCTGCAGGCCTACCTCCTTAAGAGTGGACTCTAAGCTAAGGAGGGCTGCCTGCAGCTCGGTCTGCATTGAATCTTTGTCAGTATAATCTGCTGCTTCTGTCCATACAGTAATATCATCAGCGTAGATGGCGAATCTAGCCGTTGTGTCCCGCTCAAGATTTTCTGCTACCCTGGTCATGGCTAGATTAAACAGCGTTGGTCCTAGAATAGATCCGTGTGGCACACCTCTATCCAAGTAATACGTCTTTGGGCTCCATCCAGGTGATGCGCCGCTTAAGCGAATGGGCCGCGCTGCAACAAATTTCTAATCCGTATCTGCGCACGCTGACTTGGGTAGCGCTTAGCTAGTTCTTCAAGAATGGCGTATGGTGAACATTATCAAACGCTTTCTGCATGTCGACGGCCAGCAAGTAATCAGCTAGCATTTTTCGTGACGTTCCATTAATAACACGCCGTAGCAGCCAAGGCAGTCATGGGTGCCCAGGTTAGGGCGAAAGCCCGCCTGGGCTGGATGGTATCCCGGCCGAGTTATCTCGACGTAATGGAACATGCGTGTGTGAATCGTGCGTTCAATGAGCTTACAGAGAGTCGACGTGAGAGACATTGGCCGGAGGTTCTTGTAGAGGTTCCTCTCTTTTCCGTGTTTCGGAATGGGATAAATGAGCGACAGCTTAAGGTTCTCCGGTACATTTCCTGAGGCCCAGAGGTCATTGATTACCCCCAGAAGTGCTTCCTGGGCTTCTTCTCCGAGGCTGCGAAGTTCTTGCCATGTGATTCGGTCATGGCCAGGCGCCGATCGAGGACGGCCGTGTTTGATAGCTGCTAGCATTTCTCCCATGCTAAATGGACGATCAAGATCTGGATCAGGTTGCGGTACGGTGCAGGCGTTCGGAGGTGTAGGTGGAGTAAGTGAAGCGTGAGGAAAGAAAGTGGTAATAATTTCGTCTTCTACTATTGAGGGATCTGCTTTGAGGAACAGCTCGGCCAAAGGAGGGTTACCCTTTCCTTTCCCGCTAAGGCTGCGAAAAATGCGCCAGAGACTGGAGGCCCGGAACACGGCCATGGCGCTCGCAGGTGGATTGCCAGGCTTCCCTTTGAAGTTGGAGCTGATATTCATTGATAAGCTTAAATTGGCGCTTGATTTTCATGAGGTCAGAGTGCCGTTTGCCGTGCGAGCGGTATCTTCTCACTAAATAGTCTGATGTTCTCCATAAATTGCCTAAATGATTATCCATCGGTTGAGTGTGGTCTTCGCATGGCACTGTTTCGCGTGCCAGCGAACGGGTTTGTTGAACAATGTCCAGAAAACCCTCAACTGTCGAGAAGGATCCAATAACATGACTCCGAAAGGTATTCCAGTTAGTCATTGTTCTTGTTGTTTTGACCCTGAGGCATTTTCGATGAAGTGCCACGAATATCGGATGATCGCTGCCCCATGACTGGCTGGAGACTGTCCAGTGCCGTACAAATTGGGGGCTGGCGAGGGTAAGATCTGGGGTCGCGTCTCTCTGCGCTTTATGCAATGCTATTCTCGTAGGGGTGTTGGGGGTGTTACAAATTTCTACAGAGGAAAGTTAAATAGCGTCGTAAAGATATTTCCCACGTTTATTGGGCTTTGAGGCACTCCAGGCAGGGTGATGAACATTAAAACCCCCTCCAATTAGCAGAGGGAGGTTCTGAGATGCTTGCTTAAGCGTTTGCAGCCACGTGTATGGTCCAACTGAGATATTTCCCGGCGAAAATACGCGGACACGCCCACAAAGGGTTTTGGCCAGGGGGACAAATTTTAACAGCTACGATTTCGCGAGCGTTGGAACTGAGAACAGGAAGGTCCATTTGGTGTGGTTGGACAGTCATTACGGACCAGAAGCGCTGCCTGGCCTTGGGAAGTTGCCGCTTGTGTTTGATGGTTGGGGTCTGGAAAGCACGGTAACCAGGAAGCGAGCACGTGCCGCGCGTCTCCTGGAGAAGAAGGAATAAGGGGCGATGCCTTTGAACATAATTGCGGATTGTGGAGCGCGTTTGATGAAAACTACGACAGTTCCACTGCACCCCCTGAGCGAAAGAACTCATGAGGATGGCCCTGATTTGCGGCGCTTATTGTCATCAGCGAGGACATTGCGCTGCAGTTCGTCGAACATGTTTTGAAACCGAGTTTGCATGGCATCAAGGGCTTGTGGTAGAGTGTTAACCATCTCTGACCGAATCGCGTGCTCCAGCTTATTAGATTCTTGAGTCCGTTCCTGTCGGAGGAGCCCAATAATGTGAGAGTAGGCGGAGTCCTTGTCCGTGACTGGTTTAGGACGACGTGTTGGAGAGCGGCTCTTTCGTTTATTTCGAGAGCGACTGCGGCTTGGCGTTGGGGACCGATTCCCCTTCTTTTGGTCCAACATGAGATCGCGAAGTCTCTGATTTTCTTGCCTTAATTCGTGTATTTCTTGGCGAAGGCTGTTGATAAGCTGAGTCATATCGGAAAAGCGGCTTTTTGAGCCCAGGTTACTTTCCGAGGAGTCGGAGGTGTAGGCTGTGTGGAAGATGTCGTAGGTGATGCATCATTAGTGTTTCGAGTAGGGGCTGTTTCAGATATATCTCCTTCATGACAATGATGACTGAGTGAAATGTGTGTGGACGCTCCACAAGCCACACAATTAGGAAACTGCTTACAGTTTGGGTGGACATCATGCGGAGTTTTGCAGCAGTCGCGGAATACCGGAGGGAAGGAACAGTATTTGGCAACATGGCCCAAACGCTGACAGTTGTAGCATGCCACCGGACGAGGCCGATACTCATGAACACGGATGACTTCGTATTCAAACACCAAGCGTTTCGGTATGGAGTCCGTATCAAATGTCAAAAGGAGTAGCTGTGTTTTACTGAGCATGCGCACATCGGTGACTGTCGCCTGTTCACAGCGCAAGATGCGCTTTGATGTAGTCAATTGTTAGGCCGGGTCGTATCTTTATTACCCCACGAGAGCTGTCGACTGCGTGTGGCTGAAGAGGCGATGTGTCTACATCAATTACTCGCACATTACCGTTGACTGCTGCGACTAAGTGCGATAGTGTGCAGAGTTTACGAAAATGACCTTCGTCACGAAGTGTGATCCGTAGGCAGTTACTGGTTATGTCAAAGCGGAGGATGGCCATTTCTGCAATAAAAGTTGATGGAGCGCTTTGCTCTATGGCGTCTGTGAGTGCTTGTTTCGGAATGTCTGTCACGTGCACTTTGTTTAGCGGCCTGATCAAAACGGTATAGCGGGGCCGACTCACCCGTTCGGCGTGCAGTTTATTCGGTGACACTTGACGTCGGTAGTAGACGCCGCTCCTCTGTTGTACCCCGTCGTCACGAGGTTTGGTGGTGCCGGTAGAAGAGCCCGCTGGCATGTCGGGAGCAGGAGGTGCGGTAGACGATTCGGATGACAGCGTAGACTGCGTTGCATCTATGGTCTCGTTTCCGTCAGATAACGTTGAAAAGTCGGTGGAGTTCACAAGAACGCTCGTGCATTCCGTGGTCATTGTCATAGTAGGCGTCTCGAGATCCGGAATGAAACGCGCCGGGCGTAGCAGGTTCGCCAGGCACGGCACGGCCGCGCAGACGCGGTGCAGACGCGGCCGCCGGCAGCTGTGCCCTTTAGGCTAGCCCGAAGCCTCTCACTAGGCTTAGGGCGGTCAGTTCACAAAACGGAGAGAAAAAGGAGAAAAAGTTCTCCAAAAACGCCGGCTGTGAGACACAGGCTCACCGTGTAGCTGAGAATCACTTCCGCAGCAACAAACCGTAGTAGACAAGCGGAAAAAACTAGTCAAACTGACCAGAAAAGGAGGAGCCGAGGTGAGGCACGTCTGCCATCGCCGGCTACTCTCTGAAGGAGGACCTATAAGGCATTATGTGGACTTTGCTGATGTTGTGCTGATGACGAAGAATTATGGCTGAGGCCTTTTGTAATGGCTCAGAAGCATTAAACACTGGTTACGCAATTGGCATTGTGTGACGCCTGGTTGTCATTTTACACTTGCACCATGCTCTATTACATATGCTAAAGTGATTCCTTGCCCGACATAAACGACTGTTCTTTCAGAAGCCACGGATGTGGCTATTTCGCGCAAAGAAATCACAAGGGGAGGGTTAAGGGGAGCGCTCCCCTTAACCCTCCCCTTGTGATTTCTTTGCGCAAAATAGCCACATCCGTGGCTTCTGAAAGAACATGAACCGACTAGCCCAACAAAGTGTGCTTCTGGATAAACGACTGTATGAGGCCTTTTTGCGAGCGCGGTGCGCGTCCACCCAGCCTATCCCCCTCTATCGCAGCGCCCTTATAGTCGGTGACAGCCTAAGAATAAATATAGCTCCGCCCACGAGGCCGCGTTGCTCATATTTTGCATGCCTCCGCGCTACAAACGAAGTAGTTCCTAAACAATGGCAATAATTTTCACGCATATAAACCTTATTTTGCAATACTGCACTGATATTGTAACAAAATGGCTAGGTGGG